>NW_020956310.1:87198-181324 GCF_003031625.1 Empidonax traillii | reverse complement strand
GCCCTGTCTCCCACCCCCATCCCTGTGCCCCCCTTACCTGCCAGGGCCAGCTGTGGGCTACGGCGTCCTCACCGCCCACCACGCGGGAGCTCAGCTGTGGGGGCACGGCCGGCTGGCCGCATCCATAGGCTGTGTGACACCCGGGACAGGGACATCAGAGGCTGCCTGACCCCATGCCCAGGGCCATGGTAGGCACCAGGGGTCCCTTCTCCCCCTGTCCCATCCCCTCCCCATCCCCTGCACCCACCGTAGCCCAGCAGCACGACGAGACAGACGGCTCCCAGCATGGTTGTGCTTGACCAAAGGTGCTGCCCTGGGGCTGCTCACCCCTCTTATAGGGTCTGGGGACCTTGGATGGTCCCTCCTACCGCTGCCATGTGGGGACTCTCCCACACTGGGGGCCCCCTTGCCCCATCTTATCGCACTCCCCGTCCCGCCTGGGAACGGCCACATCTGCCCATGGTGTGCTGGCACCATGATGGGACGTGGCAGAGACACCTGGCCCTGCTCTGGGATGGGCAGAGTCCCTCCTGGGGCATGGCTAGTGGGCAGTCCCACAGCCTCACTGCTCTCTGTGGGGTGCTGGTCAGCCCTGCTGCACCCCAAATTTGAGCACCAGCTGTCCCAGGACATCAATCCCCTACCACCACCTTCCAGGGACAAGGTGTTCCCTTTCCTGAGAGACTTACCACATGGTGGTTGTGGGTCCTTGGCATGTTTGGGTGCAGGTTCCAGCATCATCTTGGATAATGATGGCACCAGCAATAGCTGGGAGTGCCTGGGGGTGTGTGCAGCTCTGGGGTGCATGTGTGAGTTTTTGGGGGGCTTCTCCTTTGCCTTACATTCTTATTTTAGATTGCTGTGTTTGTGGTTTGGAGCTGCAGCAGCTTATTTTGGTTTTATTTTTCCTTGTATTTTTGGCTGGTGGTGGGTTCTCCAGAGCAATGGTAGGGCCTGTGCCCATTGTGGCGGGGGGTCAGTAACTGGACCCACTCTGAGCACCCCAAAGGGGATTTGGCAGGAGCCACGATGTGTTTGGTATGGCCTTGCCTGTGCCCAGGGGTTTGTGAGAGCTCAGTGCCGTGGCTGTCCCCTCTCCTGTGTCCCTTCCCCATCCCCCTGTGGTGTGGAGTGCTGAAGTGCCCTGTCCTGTCCTGACCCCTTTTGCACAGAGCACCTGGGTATAGAGGTGATCCCAAGGGCTGATCCCACCTCCCCTGGACCTGTTCTCCTTTGGGAAAGGTAACCCTGCGCTCCTCCCCTTGTTTATTCCCCCAGTTCTCCCACCAAGGGAGCATTGGGATTGGGGTGTCCTATGGGCACCCTGGATGGGGTGGGGGTGCAGGGGACCGGTGGGTGACTTTGGGCAGAGGTGGCTCAGCCTTGTCCCTTTCCTTCTTCCATGGCACAGACTGCAGTGGTTCGTCCCTGCTGGGACATCCTTGGTTGGAGGGGAAATCAGAGTGGGAGCACTGTGGTGGCACAGCTATGGGAGGGGGATGTGTGGTGAAGCTGGAGGACTGTGGGGGCTCAGGGAGGGATGGGGGATGCTCTTTTGGGGTTATCCCATGGACCCTGCTGCTCATCTCCCTTCTCCCTGTCTTGCAGTGCAGGATGTCCCCCAGGAGAGCCCGGGATGTGGACTGACACCATGTGCTGTGGGGTCCTGCTCGCCCATGGCTCTGTCCCATCAGCAAAGGATGCTGCTGTCAGGGGGGTTTGTCCCTTCCTCCCGGACGTCCCTGAGCTCTCATTCCCAGGAGTGGGTAAAGATGACTTTTGACATGTAATTTTTATGTAAGTGGGTGTATGAGTACTCACAGCTTTCAACAGTGAAGTAAAAGTTATAAATTTTACAAAGTTTCACTGTACCCTCTTAAACTTTCCCTCATTCTCCCACACTGTTAAATACTTTCATAATGGACACATCCTACAAGGTGTTACACATTTAAAACTAACAAAAAATAAAATTTTAGTAAACTCTTTTTAAGGTTAACTTGTAGATTTAATGTGTCAATTATAAACTGCATGGGCAGGATATAACAATAATTGACAGACAATTAACACGTAAATATAATGTTTATGTGTTAAACTCTATACAGCCTTAAAGATTAAAAGTGGTTAAGGTGGGGAGGTAACCACACACAAGTGAAGCCATCCAAGGGGTGGGTGAAGTCACCCTCTGGAGAAGAGGAGGCTGAGGGGAGCCCTCACTGTGCTGAGCAGCTTCCTCACCAGGGACAGCAGAGGGGCAGCACCGACCTCTGCTCTCTGTGAGCAGTGACAGGACCCGAGGGCACACCTGGAGCTGTGCCAGGGGAGGGACTGGGTATTAGGAAAGGGTTCTTCACCCAGAGGGACCACAATTCTCCACCACCCATGGGTGAGAGGACACTGGTTATTGGGGTGACACACAGTGCAGGGGGATGGCCGTGGCTGGCTGTGTGGGAAATGGTCCACTGAGTACTGATGCCCCAGCACTGAGAATGTGGCACTCTGGGGCCATGCCCTGGCCCCTCTGCTCACCAAACCACCTCTGAGGATGGGACACAATGCACAGGCACACCCACGGCAACGAGGTGACAGCACATCACGATACAATAGGCTGTGACACCAAGGTCCTGCACCCCCCAGCCCCTTCCTCCCAGCCCCAACCAGTGACCCCACAGCACATGTGGGTGCACACACAGGGCAAGGGGGCACGTTCCACTGCTCAGCTTCACACGGACAGCCTGGAGCTCTCCACTCTGGGCAGCACAGCCCCCCCACCCAGCCCTCCCCCCGCCAGTGCCCCGACCACCCAGTGCCACCTGGATCACACACAGAGCATCCACCTCCACACCACATCCTGTGACAGGCCTTTAATTCCCCTCGGGGTGATCTGGACAGTCCCTTTGCCACAGCACATTACCTCACCCTCCAGACCATTTCCCACCCCACACCCCTCTCCTCCCACTAAACCCGTGGCCAGGTTGGCACGTGTCACAGGGTCCCCAGAGAGACCCTGAGTGGCTCGTGCCGGTGCTCCCAAGCCCTGGTGAAGGTTCCAGAGTTCTTTGCTGGTCTGGTGACGGTGCCACTCATGGTTCCAGTGGCTGCAGGGCTCCTAAACCAGGCACCATCCATCACATCCTCTCCTGCTCGTTCTCCTCCTCCTCCTCCCGCCGTGAGGATCCCGGTTGGGCTCCGGCAGCCACGATGGGGTGATGGCACAGGGGATGGCTCTGCTCAGGGGCTCACAGTGCAGCACCCACCCACTCACACCTCCTGGGCAGCCCCTTCACACCCACTGCCACCTACACAGCTGCCTTTTTCATGGAAAATCCCTCTCCCATCTCCTCCAGGGCAGCCCTGGCTTCTCCCACGAATCCCACAGCTGGGATGCACCTGCCATCCTTCCAGGCCCTACCCACTGTGTCCCAAGGGCTCTGGCTCCAACAGAGCTCCCTCAAGCTCCCCCGACCCCTCTCAAACCAATCAGCCCTCCTCAAGCCCCCAGAGCCAACCCAGTTCCCTCAAGACCCCCATTAAAATTCAGCTGCCCTCATCTAGCCCAGTGCCAGTGAGGTCCTCTAAAGGATTCCAGGATCTACCAAGTATCCTAGATCACTTCCAAGGGCCAAGTGGGTTCCTTGAAGCCCCCCAGAACCACCTGGACAGATCCCAGTCCCTCTCCCATAAAACCACCAGCCAAACCTGGAGTCATTGGGCTCAGCCATGGCTCTCCCCCACAAGTGGGAGCACCTTGTGGGATGTCTGTCCACCTCAGCCTCCCTGGGGCCCTGCCCAGCCCCACTGCACAACAGGGACACCTTCCCCAGCTCAGGACCCAACATCACCAGACCCAGCCCTGGGTGTCTGCCCCCAGCTCCACCCTGTCCCCCCAAAAAAATCAGTGGGGCACCAAGAGACCAGCTCAGCACTTTTGTCTTTATCACACTCAACACTCGTATCTCCACGTGCCAAGTCCTCAGTTGGAGCTCATTTTCTGCCAAAGACAAGACACAGGGGGGCTCACGGTGAGACCCTCGGCAGGGCAGGGGTGGCGTGGCCACCCCCTGTGCGGGGGCAGAGGAAGGGGCACCCACCTCGTTGATCCAGTCGATGTAGGCAGACACGCGGGTGAACACCGTTGGCTTCCTGATCAGGTTGCAGCTCAGCCCGGAGCCGAAGCTGACGATCCCTTCCACCTCCCAGATCCCGTCCTCGCGCTGGCAGTTCAGGGGGCCGCCGGAATCGCCCTGCAGGGAGAGAGAGATCCGTGCTCCATACCCACCGCTCCCGGGCTCCCCATTGATGCCCCCCGGCCATCTCCTCCCATCCCGGTGCCGCGATCCTGCCCTGCTCAACCACCCACCGTCCACCCCAGCCCAGCAGTGCCAGCACTCACGTTGCAGCCAGAGGTGACGCCGTCACCGCCGGCACAAACCATGGTGGTGAGCACGTTGTTGCCCCACCAGTCCCTCTGCGAGCAGGTCTCGTAGTCCACCACAGGCAGCAGGGCCTGCTGCAGGACGTCGGCCAGGGGCCCGTTGGCTGCAATGACATGCAAAGCTCGTACCTCAAGAAGGCTGTGCCAGCACCCCCTCCCCTGGGACCCTCTGGGGACCCCCCCCTGCTTACTCCTGATGCGTCCCCAGCCGGTGACGTAGCAGGGGTAGTCGTTGGGCAGGATCTTGCCGGCCTCAGGCAGGCAGGCGGCCCGGATGGTATCGCTCTCCTGGACTGCCTCTTCCAGCTTGATCAGGGCGATGTCGTTGCTGTGGAGACAGATGAGGCATGGGGATGGATCCCGGGCTGTGGGGATGGGGGTCCCTGGCAGCAACACCCTCCATCCACCCCTGACATGTCTCATCCCCTACATGATGAGGTAGGAGTTCCACTTCTCATGGACGATCGTCTTCTCCACGCCCACGGCCACCGAGCCGGGCTCGTCGTCCTCTGACAGGTCCTGCTTGCCCAGCAGCACACGGTATGTCATGGAAGAGCTGCCAGGGGGGAAAAAAAGCAGGGTGTCAGTCCCCACAAATGCCTTACTTCCATGGCACAGACCTCGCCCAGCACCCTGACACCAACCTGATGCAGTGGGCGGCCGTCAGCACCCACTGGGGAGCAATGAGGGTCCCGCCGCAGGTGTGGTACCAAGATCCAAAGCTCTTGTACTGCAGCGAGATCTGCCATGGCAGAGGCACAGGGTCAGAGCAGGAATGTCCCCAGCCCTGTCTCCCACCCCCATCCCTGTGCCCCCCTTACCTGCCAGGGCCAGCTGTGGGCTACGGCGTCCTCACCGCCCACCACACGGGCGCCCAGCTGTGGGGGCACGGCCGGCTGGCCGCATCCATAGGCTGTGTGACACCCAGGACAGGGACATCAGAGGCTGCCTGACCCCATGCCCAGGGCCATGGCAGGCACCAAGGGCCCCTTCTCCCCCTGTCCCATCCCCTCCCCTTCCCCTGCACCCACCGTAGCCCAGCAGCACGACGAGACAGACGGCCCCCAGCATGGTTGTGCTTGACCACAGGTGCTGCCCTGGGGCTGCTCACCCCTCTTATAGGGTCTGGGGACCTTGGATGGTCCCTCCTACCGCTGCCATGTGGGGACTCTCCCACACTGGTGGCACAGGACTCCTCGGCCCCCTTGCCCCATCTTATCGCACTCCCCGTCCCGCCTGGGAACAGCCACATCTGCCCACGGTGTGCTGGCACCATGATGGGACGTGGCAGAGACAGGTGGGTCCCTCCTGGGGGGAAGCTGGTGGAGATGCCCCATCCCCACTGCTCTCTGTGGGGTGCTGGTCAGCCCTGCTGCACCCCAAATTCGAGCACCATCTGCCCCAGGACACAACACCCCACTCTGTACCGCACCACCCCCCCACTAGGGACAAGGTCCCTTTATCTCAGTGGCCAAGACCAGCCAAACCCCACAGGTGCTGCAGGGTGGGTGGGACAGGGGGCAGGTGCCAGCAGTGTTGCCGATGGCCTTTGAGAGCACCACGTCCCCACACCTGGATCGGGCCCCTGCTGCTTCCCACACCAATGTCCCCACGTTTCCCCATTCCCTGCCACCTCCTGTGGTGGCGACCTGGTGCCCAAAGGCCACACCTCCCTCCCCAGGCTTCTTCCCACGGTTGCAACAACAGCACCCAGCTCTTAAGAAATATAATATTTATTTGGGATTAAATTAAAAAAAAAAAAGAACACATAACATACCCCCTATATCGCCACTTGGGGGACAGTGTGGGACAAATGTGGGTCTTTACAGCCACCCACCAACACAGGAGCCTCAATGATGACTGATGGCAACCACTTGTGGCCACCATGCTCACCCTCCCAGGCCGGATACAACAGGAAAAAACATAACACAGCCCCACGAGCCAGCAGCTGCCTTTCTGTATGTCTTTGACCAAAATAAAGAGTTGCCACAGCTCCTGGGGGCTCCGTGCCAGCAGGGTGGGCATCCACCCCGCAGCACCACACACACACACACACACACACACACACACACACAGCCCCTCTGCCAGCACCTGGCCCTCGCCACGGCTTTTGTCACCGCTGTCACATGTGGCACTACTGACAGACACTGAGCCAGTACGGCCACCACGACACCCACCACGGCCACCTGGGCAAGCCCCCATCCTGCAAACCTCCCAGTGCACACGCAGCAGACAACAGTCCGGGCACAGGAGTCCCAGGGATGGGCATTCTGGACACGGCTCCCCCCTGGGACTCAGCAGCAGCAACCCCCTGGTGCAGCTGTGGGCATGGAACAGGGGCTGCTCAGGGTGTGGGGGGCACGCTGGGGATGTGGGGGGGGGGGCACAAACAACACCTACAGACACCACAGCAAGAGGGGAGGGGGGAGCTGGGGCCGGCCGGGCTCTGCCAGCAAGGTGGGTGCTGTGCCGAGCCCGTGCCGGGATCTCGTTGGCAGCCCGAGCAGCACGTGGCTCTGGCACCGCTCCCGGCGCGGTTGGCACGTGGCACACGCCGCCTTCCCAGCCCGGGCACCGCTGACCAGTCCTGCCCGGCCCCGTCACTGCGTGAAGTTGGACTGCAGCTCCTTGAAGGCCGCCTTCCTCTGCTTCAGCTCCTCCGCCTGCTTCTTCTTCTCCTCCTGCTCCGCCCTGATCTCCTCCTCGAAGCGGCTGGCTTCGTTGATGGCTTGTGCCTGTGGATGGGCATCTCCAGCTGGGACCCCTGCCAAGCCCTGCTGCCCACCCAAACATCTCCATCTCCTGCCCGCCCATTACCCGGCACCAAACTGCCCCCATGCATCACTGTCCTGTAATGGGACCCCTCTGCCCTGGCACCTGCCTCACCTTGGCCTCGAAGAAGTTCTTGGCACCTTTCACCCCCTCCGTGGAGACGTCGATCTCGGAGAGCCGGGCCAGGGCGTGCAGCCCGCTGTCCTCCTGCAGCTCTCCCGCTGCTGCCTTCCGGAAAATCAGCAGGAACTGCGAGGGGAGGCAGTGGTATCAGCTTCCTCAAGACCCCAAAGCCTCCATGGTCCCTCGCCACCTTCTCTCCACCACAACCAGTAGTTGGCAACACCTCCCTGCCAGCATGGAACACCCCCAGCCCCTCTCACCCCTCACCTCTCGAAAGCTGAGCTTGCTGTCCAGGTCTTCATCCACCTCCTTGATCATGTTCTTCAGGCCCAGGTGTGTCTGTGGAGCTCCCAGCTTCTCCATCATCAGCTTCAGCTCCATCAGGTCAATGAAGCCGTCTTTCCCTGCGTCATACCTGCGGGATGGAGGCAGAGCCCACGCAGGCCCCTGCAGTGATCCCCCAGCAGCACCAGACCCCTGTGTGCACTCACACTGGCCCAGGAACAAGGAGGGATCAGCAAGGACTTGGGCACTGATGATCTCCGGCAGCTTTCCAGACCACAGGGAAGCTGCCTCCGAACCGCTAACAACCCCCTGGAGCACTATCCAGGATTGTGTCTGTTTCCATGTGGCACTTGGCAGGAGAACCTGCCGGGATGCTGCCAAACCTGCTGCCGGCTCCCTGTGCCAGGAGCCTGAGCGCATGCTCCCCTTGGCTGTGACACGGGATAACAGGCCATGGGGCCAATCCCACTGGGCACTGCTCCCCACGTCACCACCTCCTCCTCACTGTGACACCTCCAGGTGACCCATCCCTACTGCCCAGACACCCTGTGACATCCATGCTCCAGCCTGGCCAGGTGCCCAGGCTTGGCCGAGAGCTCCAGATGCAGCTCCGCTCACCAATCCTGCCTCTGGACCCTGTCAGGAGCAACCTGGACTGGTGGAAAGTGTCCCTGCCCATGGCAGGGGGACCTCTTTGGGGGGGTCCCTCTTTAGACCCCTGCCTGTGGCCACACCACTGTCCCCTCCAGCCTCCCACCAACAGCCCCTCTGTCCGTGTGGCGCCGTGGGCTGTGCCGGTGGCACCCTGGCATGGCACCGGGGGATCCCTGTGGGGAGCCAGCACAGAGCCATGCTTGGTACAGCTCCACACGCCGTGGGTGGGCAGCTACACGCTGCACCCGTCGTGACAGGGCTTTTTTTTTGGTGTGCCTTGTCGCTGCAGCAGCCACGCAGAGCCCCGGCTCCCCACGCCGCAGGTCTGTGACTCATCTGTACCTTCCCTGCTGCCGTCTGCTCTGTCCGTGTCTCCAGCAGTGCCCTCCTGATCTCCCAAGCTGAGAAGGACCCCAAAAATCAGCTGGCCCTGCTCATCTCTGCCTGCTGCTGCCGTCACCCCGGGAGTGGGTCTGTGGGCTCAGACCCCACATGGTTTCTGCCTCCAAGACCCCTCTCGGAGCACAGAACCACAGAGTCATGGAATGCTTTGGGTTAGAAGGGACCTTAAAGACCACCCAGTTTCACCCCCTGCCATGGCTGCTCCTTCTACTATCCCAGATTGCTCCAACCTGGTCTTGGACACTTCCAGGGATGGGGCAGCCACAGCTTCTCTGGGCAACCTGTGCCAGGGCCTCATCACCCTCAAGGGAAGAATTTTGGCCATTCCCCCCTGTCCTGTCACTCCATGTCCTTGTCCAAAGTCCCTCTCAATCCCACATCCCACAGAGAGTTTCTCTGCAAGGGGCGAGTTGTCCAGCCTGGCCCTATGGCACTGACCCATGGAAGCCATCCCCATTCTACAGGGCACTTCCTTGCTCTCAATCCTCTCCTCCCCGTTTTTTTTGGGGTGCCAGCATCCCTCAGCATCTCCTAAAAGGGCACCATCTCCCCTGTGGCAAGGAAAAAAACCCGTCCACACATCACTTTTTCCTCTACACAGCCGGATTGCCTCAACCCTAGCACAGCAGCAGCAGCAGCGGCGAGGTCAGTGTGCTCCAGAGCATCCTTCTCTCGGGAGACTCCCCCCACCCCCCCGGCTCCCAAACCTCCCCGGCGCTGCTCCTTTCGCTGCAGCGAGACGCCGCAGATGTCAGAGCAAACACGTCTGCTCCCCACGCCCGCTCTGTCGCCTGCGCGGCGCCGACACCCGCACCGCCATCTGCGCCGCGGCCGGAGCACCCTCGGCACGGCCACCCATCGCCTCCGGCACCGGGAGCTGCAGCTGTGCCCCCTCTCCTCTCCCGGGAGCCCGAGCTGTGCCCCCACGCCGCATGTTCCCTTCTGCTGCAGTCCCAAGAGATGGTCGCAGCAACCCGCCCGTCTGGCTCGCTGCCGTGTCCGGGCGGTGGGTGACCCTCTGGGAAGACATCGGGAGCAGGGAGACTCCCTGCACTTCCAGGGATGATAACAGGGTGTGCGTGCGCCCTTACACAGCCCCCCCCAGCCTTGGGTTTCGGGGGTCGCTGCCTCCATCCCTTCCTCCATCCCCTCGGTCATGCCCGAGCGAGACCACTCGGGACGGTGACGCAGATCCCCCCCCCCCCCCCCCCCCGGTTCCAGATGGGATGGGGGGTATTGGCATGCCGCAAACATGCCTTCGCCTGCACCATCTCCACGCTTCCCGGCGTCCCACTGCCTCCACGCTTCCCGCACAAAGCACCCATGGGTGCCCCATGGAGTCCTGCTCGCCCTGTCTACTCCCGCGCATTCCCAGCAGGACCCACGGGATGCAGTCACCCCGATTTCTGGCTCCCCACGGAAATTTCCAGGGTTCCAGGCTTGCCGCCAGATCTTCCCCCCTCCTCCTCCTCAGGGGCCGGGGGCCGAGTTCGTGCTCGGAGTCACGCTCCGCCACGCGTGGTGGCACGCAGCGGGCAGGGATGCTGGGGACACGCCAGCCTGGCAGCTGCGGCCCCGGGGGTCGCCAGGGAGGGCGAGGGGTCCCTCAGTGCTGCAGCAGAGGGAATGCGGGGGTCCCTGGTCCCATCTTCCAGCCCCGCTTCTCTGGCCTCAGACCACCATGCAGACGGGAGGTCCCTCCTGCAAGAATTTAGAGGTGCGCAGGAATGTCTCCTGCCAGGACCTGGGGGAAGGCGTCCCCGGCATCAATCCTGTGGGGGGCTTGGGAGGAGAGGGGTGTCCCTGGCATCCCTCCTGAGAGAGGCAGGAAGGGGGGCCGTCCTACAAGGAATTGGGGATGCCCCAGCATCCCTCCGGCACAGAGCTGCGGCTGGGGGGAGCCTCCCGCATGGAGCCGGGGGATCCCGCCTTCAAAGAGCTGGAGGGTTATGGGGGCATCTCTTGCAAGGGATGGGGGGATCCGTCCCGCAAAGAACGGGGGAGGCCCGCCCGCAGGCACGGGGCGGGAGGCGCTGGGACATCTGCCCTGCCAGGAGTCGGGGATGCCGGGGATGCAAGTGCAGGGATGCCGGGATGCCGGAGGTGCGGCATGCCGGGGGTCCCCCGTCCGCCCCGGCGCTGCCACCCGGGGAACTCCCCCCTCCCAGTCCCCCGCACTCACTGTCGGAAGAGCCGCTCCATGTCGCGGAGCTGCCGCCGGGAGAACTCGCGGAACTCCCCGGCGGGGCTGAAGACGCGGCGGCCGCCGCCGCCCCCGGGCGAGCCCTCGCCCACCGCCCGCCCCGCGGGGCTGCCCGGCGCCGGCCCCGGCCGCGGCCCCCGGCCCCGCCGCCCCTCCGGCTCCTCCGCCGCCGCCGCCATGGTGCGGTGCCCGGATGGCCGCGCCGCTCCGCCCCGCTCCGCCCCGGGGCCGGGCTGCGGCCCCCCGGCTCCCGCACCCGCACTGGGGGGGCTCCGGCTGCCCGCCCCCCGCCAGCCCATCACCGTCCCCTCGGACCGCCCCGGGGCCGGGCTGCGGCCCCCCGGCTCCCGCACCCGCACGGGAGGGGGTCCCCGCCCCGCCGCCCTCTGTCAGCCCATCACCGTCCCTTCGGACTCCCCCTCCACGGGCATCACCGGCGGGACTCATCCGTCCCCCGGTGAGATCACCACTGGATGATCTTTAGGGTCCCTTTCAACTCAAACCAGTCCGTGTTCCCCCAGGTTCTCCACTGGCATCACCAGTAGGTCCCACTCCCCAGTGGGATTCACCCAGGGCCATCTTTGGAGTCTCTTCCAGCCCAAACTATCTCATAATTCCACGATTCCAAAGGCTCCAAGTAGGGGAAGGGGCTTCTGCATCCCCCAGTGCACTCACAGCACCTGTACTCCTACCAGCTCCATCCATTCCCAACCCAGGGTTTGCTAAAGGGTGGGACAGGGAGGACACACAGACATGGAATGGCCCAACACCCCCGGGGGATGCTCACAGCAGCATCTTTAACCTCCATCAGGCAATCAAGGTCATGCCTCACCCCAAAATAAGCCCAGGCATGCAGACGGGGAAGCATCCAGCTTCTCCCAGCATAGGGAGGGGGGAAACCAGGCCACGTCGATGGCTGGAGCCCCACGGCACCAGCACTTCCATTAGGGATCGGTCGCTGAGCACCCCTGGGTGCTGCGCACGCCCCACAGCCCTGCATCAGCCTGCCGCAGCCCTCCGTGCTGCTGCTTCCAGACCTTTTCATCCCATTAAAATATAAAGACCAAAAAACCCCCAGCGGGCCTTTGCTCACATCCAAATTATCCTCGGCTGAAGTGGCACGGAGGACTCGGCACGCGGAGCGCTCCGAGCGATGCTGAGGCGGAGCGGCTGCAGGGGCAGCGTGTGCTGGAGCTGCCTGTTCCCTGCAGGGAGACCCTGAGACTCCGCTGCTCCCCAGAAACCAGGGTCTGCTCTCACCCTTGTTAATGACAGGAGGAGCAGTGGGACCTCAGTTGATGGCAGCAGTGGGTGGCAAGGGACCCTGTGCCATCATCCCATCCCAACCCATGGGCACGTCGCTCTAATCTCCCCAGCTTGTCCTCATGCTGCTGCTGTACCAGCCTGGCTGACATGGGTTCTCTGCTGCCCCCTTCCCATGTGGCAGCTCCAGTGCTCCTGGGGTGTTCCAGGAATTCTGGAATTCCATATTACATCATGCCTCACGATCCAGTTCCCCCAAGGCACCACAGGGACCAGAGGATACAGGAGTTGCAAGGGATATTTCAAGCTGTGTGTGCTCAAGGCCACTTCAGCCAAGGAAAGGACAGACCCCACACAATCGGCTTCACATGTCATGGCTGTATTTACACACACAAATATATACACACATGTATAGGCCAGGTTGTATCTTCACCACCTCTACCATTGCCATAAATCCCACCATGCTGCGTGGGACACAGACTGCTGGCAAATTAGGTCCTGCACACTGCGCTGTCACACCAGCGTGCCCAACAGCTACAGGATACCAACAGGAGCTACTCAAAGTGCACCCACATCTCAGGCCAGCTCCACCATCACTGAGTTTACAGCGATGACTCATTCCTACCACAGACCATCACCTGCTGAACGCCCCTGTGGTGCCTCTCTTGTGAGCTTCCCTTCTGGACAGCATCTGCCGTGTGCTCTTTGGCTCTTGGCTTGTCTGAGCCTCCTTCGTGGCTCCAGGCTGCAGAACAGAAACACACTGGACACAGCGTTCACCCATGAGAGGTCCTGACAGGTCATGTGTGACCTGCTCCTCTCCCCCACCCCACTACATGGCCCAAACCCATCGCTACAGGTGCCTGCGCCCCCTCCAATTTTGGCACGGCAGTGCTGCCACAATGCTGAGCTGGCTGAGCAGCAGGACCCTGAGACCTCCAGCCTCTTGGGATGGTCTGACCAACCGGTCCACCTGCGCTTCCAGCAGACAGCTGTACAAAGTGCAGGAGTTGGGTGTCCCCTGCTCCTGCCCCGCTCACCTTGTGCCGTTTGGCCGCTCGCCGCAGCCTCTTCTCCCGCTCCAGCTGGAGCTGGGTCCTCTCCAGAGCCTCTCGCAGCAGAGCCTTCTCTTCTGCCTCCCTGTGGGCTTCATCTTCCAGGTTGGACATCTCCTCCTGGCACCTCCGCAGGGATGCTTGGTTCTGCCTGTGCAAACCAGGAGGGGGGATCCTGTCGGTCTGTCGCCTGCATCGACCCCCACAACGCCCAGCTGGGCCCTCCCATGCCTGCCCTGGTCCTGCTGACACTGTCCCTCCTCCCCAGATGATGCTGCTGTCGCCCCAGGCCCCAGCCACCCCAGACAAGGGAGTCTGCCAAGGCTTCCCCAGCTCTTAACTCTGCTCAACCACATCAGGCCACACAAGGTACCAGTGCAGAAAACTGGGAGAAACCTTTCCCCATTTCCCCTAACATTTCATTTTTATACCACGACCTTGCTTTTCCACACCTCAGCTGCTCCATGCTTCCCTCGTAATCTTTTAGCATTTCTTCTTTCCTCTCCAGGCGGTGCTGGAGGTTCCTGATCTTTTTGCACAGCAGCTCCAGGGCCCTCCGCCTCTGCAGTCCCGCTTCTTCCCTCTCCTCCCGAGGAAGGTGCTGCAGGGGCTGCATTCCCGACAGCTCCTTCATCTCCACCAGGCTTCCCAGAGCACCGATCACATCAAGGTACTGAGGGAAGAAGAGGGAATGCATTATTTACCAGGTTTGCTGCATTCCATCACACTGCTCAGCCATCTGCTTTCCGTCTGCTCTCCTGAGGAGGTGACAGTGTCCCAAGGAAAGCGGGTTCGTGTTCCATTCCCAGCTGTGCAGCTTATTGGGATTGGATTGTTTCCTTTTCCAATGTGACCACTTCCCTTGCTGGATGTTTTCCTGCCCTTTTTGGAGGGAAGAGACCCCACCAGCTGCACTACTCAGAGACCCCTCCTCTGGCAGCCCCCTCCATAGTGCCCCAGTCTCTCTCACATCATCCACCTATGTTGGTGAAGGTCTCTGTCCTCACCTAACCTGCCTCTCTTTGCAGATCAGCCCTGAATGCCCGGGGGAACACCCCAAAGGCCTTCAGTGGAAAGGGGAGAATGATGTGCCATGGCACATTCTGGGGTCCTGAGATGTCCTGGTAGACACCCACTGTGCCCTGGACCATAAAATCATAGACTCTTGTGAGGGACTTTGAAAGGTCACCCAATCCAACCCCCATGCCACGACTTCAACTGGACCCCAGAGCAGTTCAGCCTCAATGGTCCTGCACGACCCTGCCAGTTATCCAGCTCCTGACATGTGTTCACAAACCTTCTGAACTCTACACCCACTGGGCACGTACACGCGCTCTACACACGATTTACCATCTCTGTCCCTGACGTACCATCTTCTCACCGAGGTCTGTCACCTCAGCCCTCTCCAAGCTTGCTGCCCTGTTGGTGATCCTGAGGGAGCCCCCAGTAGGAACATGGCCAGGAGCCTGCACAGACAGGGACAGACTTGCTTAGCATCTCTGAAAGCCTCATTCTCTCTGTTCCAGGGAATACTTTTCCAACTAAGCCACAGCAACCACAGCCCCCAAACTGCCTCCTTACCTTGCCAGCCTTCAATTTTGCTCCTGACATGGGTGCAGGCTCCATCTCAAGCCCTGTGTGCTGGACTATCTCCTCTGGTAAGTCTTTCACCAGTGGCTCCAAACGCTTCTTCACAGCACCTGGAGGCAAACAGCCACCAAACTGTGGTGCAACACGCCATGGCTTCACATCTCAGCCACTTTGAGGCTGCCCAGCCTTTCTCAGCTTCCCTGTGAGGGTGGGGAGGCCCTGGCACAGGTTGCCCAGAGAAGCTGTGGCTGCCCCTGGATCCCTGGAAGTGTCCAAGGCCAGGTTGGACGGGGCTTGGAGCAACCTGGGCTGGTGGAATGGCAGGGGATGGAATGAGATGAGCTTTAATGTCCCTTCCCACTGAAACCATTCCATGATTCTAACTGTTCTGTGCTTCCCTGTTCACCTGAGCTCTGCCTCTTCTCCAGCATCTTTACTCTCTCCCGGAGCTCAGCCAGACCTTCCTTTTGGCGCTGGATCGTTTCCTCGTGCCTGAGGCCTCGGCATTTTGCACCAAGGTCAGCCAAGTCCAACGGTGGCACCTGGAAGAAGCCCCCCAGCTTGTTCTCACCCAGCCTGTAGCTGGCTCAGCCCAAGCTCAGTTTAAACCTGGCTCAAACACAGTCAGGCATTGGTCACTTGGCACATGCCAAGAGCAAAGCCTAAGGAGTATCTCCATGGATTTGGAGGGGTATAAAGGACTCATCAGAGACCCCTTTCCTGCTCCACTGTGCCTGCAAATGTTCCAGAGAGCCAGGAGAGGGATAGTGCAATGTCTCTGAACAGCCACGCTGGCATTTTTCTCTTGCCCTTTCCACTACCACAGAGCACTTACCATCTACACACAAACACCAGTGTTCCTACAAACACTGTGTTCCTACACAAGCGTGGGCATTATTCTCTATTAAGTGACACCTGTGCACACAGACACGTGCACTGCCCTCTCCCAGCCCGGTCCAGATCCCTGCATTACGACAAACATCCAGAAACCTGTGGTGGGGCTGCCCCACCATTGCACCCTGTGCTCAACTAATGACGGCTGCAGACCCCCGGCTCCGGGTCCAGCCACTGTCACGTCACAGCTCTGCCGAACAGCACGACCAGCCCTCCGCCCTTCTTCCCCTCCTCATGCCGGTATGTGGAGCAGGACTGGCGATACCTCCCTCCCTCTCCCGTCAGCTGTCTGTGAGTCACCGCCGGCCCCCGCGCAGCCAGCCGGCCCCGCTGGCACGCTGCTGGCTGCCACCGTTCCTGCACAGAATGTACGGTTCCTGCAGTCCCTCCATCTGCTGCTGCCACCACCTGCGAGTTCTTCCCTTTTCCAGCCACGGGGAGAACAAATAGGAGTTTGGCACAGGGGAACGAGGAGCGTTTCTCCCTGTCCTGTGCGATGAGCTGCCCCTGCTCCTGCACGTACCACCCCAGAACTGGTTCTGCATCACCTTTACAGCGCCGAGGGCTCCATAAGTTGGGAAAAGCAGGGAGAACGCTCGCATGTTGCCATCGCCTCTAATTGGCAATTAGCACAGCCATTAGCACACGCAACACTTTGCTGTTCCAAAGTGCTGTGCAAACATCAGCTCATTAAGCAGCATCAACGCCGGGGCTGCAGCGCGACAAGCCGGGATCTCAGGCTGGCACAGGCAGCCCTCGGCTTGGGGAATGTGGTGCTCCCACCCTCCTGGCAGTGTGGAGCAGAGAAAGCCACCAGGTCTCACTGCAGCGCTCAGAAACACCGCCGATGCCATCGGTGCTCTCGGCAAACCCGCACCTCGCGGTGCCCTCCGTGGGGACTCACCCTCTGGGAGGCTTCCCCCGCCCGCACTGGCGTCCTGGGAGCATCCTCCAGCTTTTCCACTGTTTGTTGGGAGGCGTCCCTCAGCACGTGGCAACGGGCTTGGGCTCGCCTGTGCCGGGACACAAGACATTTTGGGATGCCGTGGGGGATGGAACATGCCAAGAGCATGCTCTGTCACATGTTCCATGCGACCCGAACAGCTTGTGGAAAGCAGCACCCTGGGCACCCACTCATGACTACCACGGTGTGGGTGGGAACACTCGCTTAGTTACAAGTGACTTGGTTACACATCTGCTGGCACGAGCTCCACTAAAGCCCCATTTCGGTTCCCATGGCAGTGGATATCAGTGCAGTGGAGCTGAGCTCCATCCTGGTGCTCTCACATGTGCCTTTTGTTCTGCCCTGAACACCATCAGCTGCTGGGAACCCACGGAGTGGCACTGGTGGAACCTTGGGTCATGTCAGTGTGTACCTTAACTCTTCAGCTGCTGCTTTCAGGGATCGATCCTTCTCCTCCACGAGGTTGGACATCTGGGACAGCTTCTCCCTGAGCTGGTTCACTTCCCGCTCCCGGTGTTTCAGGCATCTCTGGTTCTTCTCCAGCTCCACCTTCTGCTCCTCACTCAGCTCCCCTAAGTGCAAAACAGCCTCGTGGGATGGTGGCTGACTCATCACTCAGTCCTGGGGGAATCTGCAGTTGGCATTCATGGATATATCCCCTTTTTCCAGTTCACCCTCATGGAAGATGGCAGCAATAATGGAGTTCCTACCCACAGAGCCCTGCCCTGCCCTTCACAGCTGCCCTCAGACGCTGGGCCATGCCAACAGGACATCCTGGTTTACTAAATCCCAGGGCTATTCCTTGTTGAGGCAATTTTCCTTCAGATTGGAGAGGAACAGATTGCCAGCATTTTCACACTTGCATCCTTTGACCTCTGCACGTTTCTTGTGGGCTCTCTCCCCACATTCACAGCCCTGCTCATGGAGGAAAGCCAGGCAAGGCTCTCCCAATCCACTGGCTTGGGACAATTCCAGCTCCAAGGAGCTCACCAGTGTGATTTTGAGGAAGATGGTCTCAGCTTTGTCCACCTGATCTTCCTTTGCTTATCTGCCTTGCTCACCATCACTGCTACTGCTTAGCCAAGGATGGGGAGAAATTCACCTTCCCAAAGGGAACAGACTTGCCTGCTTTGCTCCCAGCAGGACAACAGCATTGCCAGAGGATGGTGACAACAGTTTCCCGAGTCCTGTGTGTGCCCACTGCACTGACACCACCCGTCATCACTGCTTGGAGGAGGGCTGGGGCAGTGACAGCCACTCAGTGCACATCACCCACCTCTCATGTCCGACATCCTGGCCCTGCTTTCCGACAGCTCCCTGGTGAGCCTGCCAATGAAGGCCTCCTTTTCCAGGAGCACCCTCTGAGCCACCGCCAGCTCCTCCCGCAGTTTCCTGGGAAAGGTCAGAGCAAATCTCACAGCTCGTGGGTGGCCTCATTTCACAGAGCACACACACACACACACCTTCCTGCACTGCATCTTCTGATGAACACTTACACACACACATTCCTTTTTTCCCTGCCTTTTGCTCCCCTGGGGTCACACTGTGGAGTGGGTCTGGTCACCCTGCCTGCTCTTACCTGGAGTCATCTGGGTGGGATGGCACATCCTCGTGTGCTGTTCGGCATCACCTGGATGCTCCATGCCCTTAGGAACACCTCTGCCTAGCAAAGGGACTAAAAGAGTCCCATCCCAGACTAAAAAGATCTTGAGGCAAGTCTCCTTGGACTTCCTTAGGCTCTCCCAGTGGTCCCTGCTCTTCTCCAAGCCTCTCTGAGCACCACCAGTGAGAGCTGCTCACCCCAGACAAACGTGTGACTCCGTGGCAGGACAAACCTCCAGCCAAGCTCCCGATCCTGGCTTGTGGGCACCACGCTGAGTTCCTACAGGACACAAGAAAAAAGGCCCATCACTTCTTTGCAACACTTGCACACTTGTGCTGCTGCTTCTGCAACACAGATCCTTTCCTTCATGGCAGCTTCAAGGACCGAGGACTTCCTTGAGAAATCCATGTCTCTTAGAGCCCACTTCCAACAGGGCTTGGACATCGTGTCTGGCTTGGGATCTCTTCTGCTTGGGTGCCACCCAAAGTGTTCCAGTCTCTTTGTCTTAGAGAGTAAAGAGCCCTTTTCCAGTGGCAAAGCCCTTTTTACCAGCAGTCTCCAAACCCACCAAACAATGAAATGGCTTCTGCAGGGACTCATGGACCTTCTCCTGCACATGGGCAAAGCTCCATCCAGCATCCTACCCAACGCTTTCCATAGCAGCAGATTCACTACTCCCTCCCCACAAACATTCCACGTTAACCCAGCAGGTTCCTGGTACAGGTGCATTCCATACAACCCTTACCTACCTTCCATTTTTTCCACAAGTGCTGCCTTTTCCTCCTCCAGCACCTTCTGCTCCTGCGTGGCCTCCAGCAGCCTGCCCTCCAAAGCCACGATGGTCAGGGAATGCTGCTTGCTTTGCTCCCTGTATCCTGCTATTTCTTCCTGCAGTTTCTGCCTCTGTAGCTCCTTGTCCTCCTGGAGAGCCCTGAGCTGCTTGTCCTGCACCAGCACCTGCTGCTGTAACAACACCTGGGAAACAAGACGTGGGGGAATGGCTGGAGCCACTGGTGGTTTCCTTTGGGATCACCATCAGCATCACCTCTCCTGGCTAGCTCTTGGAAAGACGGAGGGAAGGGAAGGATTTCAGGGATGGGGGGACCCTTCTTCACCAACTCTGTGCCCTCCACCTGCACACACAGGTTGGTGGAAGTACCTCTCGGGCAGTGGTTTCCTCCAGCTCACGCAAAGCTTCTTTCAGTTTGCCCTCTGTCACCTCCTGCTCCTCTGCCTTCCTTGCTGTTGCCTACAGGATGAAATTAGCAGTAATTAAGCTATCCAGGAATCCACCTTTCTCTCTGCAGATATGCATCTCTGTGTATTTGGGGGCGGGGGGGGGAACCTCTGTCCACTGATTTGGGCCCCTGGAGCACCACATTACAGCTCAAATTCCCGTCTCTTCACTCCAAGGGCGAGCTGTTCTGCTTCACTTCCCATGCTCACCTCAGCCATGCTTCTCAGATGGCTTTCCAGCTCTTGGATCTTCCTCTGCTCTTCCTCCACACGTTTCTCACACTTGTCCTTCTCCTCAGCGAGAGCGCTTTCCAGAACCTGGGAATTGATAGACCACAGCACAGAAAAAAATCATGGCCTTAGGAAAAAGACCTCAGCTTCAAGGAGGAAAGCAGCAGGGAGGGTCACTGCTCCAGAGCAGGGGCAGGGGATGGGAGAAAAGCTTGGCAGGACCCGAGGTGACTCAGTGAGGGAGTGGATGGGAGCACCTGGGGAAAGGTACAGCCAAGAGACCAGGCAGGAGCTGCTTGGCTGCTCCTTGCCTGAATCCCTAGAAAAACCAATACCAGGAAACCACCATTCCCGAGGCACCAGACCCAGAAACACACTAGAAAACTGTGTTACAAGGCCACCATGACGTGCTGTCCCCACCACAACACAGGCATGGCAAAACACCAGCTTGCACCCTCATCAACACTGCATCCCACACCAGAGCCACCAGCACTGTGGCCTGGGCTTTCCTGGGATGGAGGGGGACTGCTGCTCCCTTTTCCAGCTAAAACAGACCCAACAGGAGTTCAGCATGGGGAGGGAGGGAGCAGAGGGCTTGAGAGGAAGCCATGCAGTGTTTCTCTAAGCTCACGCATGGGGAAGATGCTCCTTCCTTTCCCCTTTCTCCCAGGGACTGGCACCTGTACATCCTGTTACCCTCAGGTGCTTCCCAGTACCACCATGGATGCTTTGGGGGAGTTTACATCACCTGCATCTACACAGGGGGATATTCTATACCCTCTTGGGATCCCATCAGGCTCTTAGGACTGCACCCAGACAGTTCAAAGCTAGAGATTCCTCCTTCTAATAACCAACACTCTTACAGACACCCATTTTTCCTGCATATAACATTCCCTTTCCAAACCACCAGCCATGCCACTGTACCTCTTTGTTCTCCTTGTCCTTTTCCAGGGTAATTTGCTGGATTTTTATCTCCAAGTCTTGCTCATGTTTTGCTTCCAGCTCCTTTGTGTTCTCCTGCAGCATCTCTGCCTGCGACTGCTGGAGCCTCTCTAATTGCTCCTACGGGGAGATACCGAGGTATTAAAGGAAGTGTGTCAGCAGCAGGGGAAGGAATAAACCTCCTGTGAATATTCACTCACAAACAATTCCCAAAAGGGTCTCCTTTCCCCTGCCTTTCCTGCAGACCCAGGAGCCTTGGCTACTGCACATCCCCAGTCCAGGCCCCACACTGGCTCACTTGGGATTTCCACCGTGTTTAACCATAGAAAGGTTCCAAATGTACAAGTATCAGGTACATAAATATTTCTTTACCTGCAACAGCTGATTCCTCTGGGCCACTTCCTGAGTCTTTTCCAACAAGCTCCTGAAAGCAGCCAACAGCCCTGCAGAAGTCAACACAACCTCGCTGTGTGGGGTGCTCACACACCATATGAGGGATATTAGGGAAAATTTCTTCATGGGAAGGATGGTCAGGCACTGGAACAAGGTGCCCGGGGCAGGGGTGGAGTCACCACCCCTGGAAGTGTTCAAAAGGTGTGTGGATGTGGCACTTGGGAACATGGCTGAGTGCTGGCCCTGGTAGTGTTGGGTTAGCAGTTGGACTCGATGACCTTGGAGGTATTTTCCAGCCTTAAAAAATTCTGTGATTTTCTCCACAAGGAGCAGCTCGGGCTGGATTTTCTCCTCTGTCTCTGGCTCGCCAGGACAACCCACCTGGTGCAGGTGTTCCCAGGGAATGCCCAGCAGGACACAGACCTTGGCCAGAGGTGCACAGGTCCATCCCCGCACCGGCCAAGAGCTGCTCCAGGTCCTCCAGCCAGGAGAGGGGGACACTGGCCATGTCCACCACTGCTGTCCTGATGGCTGAGATGGAGGGATCCAGGGACACCACCTCCAGTTGCTCCAGCTCCCCTCGCAGGCTGGCGCTGCTGCAGGAGCTCCTCAGGCAAGCCTGGAAAATATGGAACCATTGGGGAACAAGCCATTCTCCACAGCTTCCAGGGACTTGGCAAATGACACGACACCTAAACGTCTCAGGCCAGGTTGGACAAGGCTTGGAGCAACCTGGTCTAGTGAAAGGTGTCCCCACTCATGGCAGGGGGTGCAACGAAATGAGCTTTAAGGTCCCTTCCAGCCCAAACCATTCTCAGATTCTATGACAAACTGCTGGGAACAGCCACATGAATGCTTTGGGATGACACTTTGCTTCAGGGGTCATATCTCTAACCTATCCTCAGGCACCCAAAACATCCTGTGCCATCCTCCCCCAACTGCCACTGGGTCCTCAGTATTTAAAGGACTGACCTGGAGCTCCCACAGGGAGTTCTTGAGCACCTCAGTGTTTGCAGACACCTCCTTCTCCTTCATGAGCCTGGAGCTTAACTCATCCTGCAGACACTTCTCCCTCTCATGACTCTGCTGGTTCTCATCGCAGATCTGCCTGACCTTCTCTATCACCTGGCAAAGGTGGAGGAAGAGGAGGATAAGGCACTGTATTCATACCCTTTTCCAGCTGAGGGACCATGGATGGTTTCAGTGACAAACAATCAAGACTTGCTGCAAACTGGCAGGGTTTGTCCCTGCTGCAGACCACTGACTCCATCCAAGCTTTGGGACACAGAAAGGACTGTGTCTCCCTCACATCCCAGAGCAGTACCATTAACCTGGGACAGCCACAGCACAGTTCCTCATCTGCAGAACTTAGGATGCCACCATCCCTACTGAGCACAGAGCAAGCACTGTGGCTGTTCTGCAGCATCTGCCTTGAGCTGCACCGGGCGCTGGAAGCACCATGAGCTGGCATCCAACTCACCTGCTGCTCCGTTATGGATTTCCCTGTGCTGCCTGCTGCTGATGGAGAACAGACTTGCATCACTTGGGTCTTGAAGGACTCCAGCTGCAGCAAGGATTGATGCAGGAGAACAAACATCACTGATCGCTGAGGACAACCGATCATCTCTGATGATAATTGATCATCGATATCTAGCAGGGTGTTGCTCTGCAAAGGGCTGTACCTGCCAGAGCAGCATTACCCAGGCATGGAGGAGGGTTTGTGTGGGTCCCAGACAGCTTAACTAAGATTATAGAATTCTTTTTTTTTTTATCCTGTTAAACTGCTCCATCATCTACGCTGCCCACACAAATCCTGTGGATAAGCCTTTTATACTTCACCCGACGACAAGTCCCCTGCCAGGGTTTGGCGCTCAGGACTCCGCGCTTTTGTTTCCTGCACCACATCCTTCCCCATGGGAAGCCCCGTCCCTGTGCTGCCCGTGGCCCCAGGGGTGATGCTCCCACCCCTGCCCATCCCTACCTGCTCCCTTGCCCGCCGCAGGTCCACTCGCAGCAGCCGCTCCCTGCGCCCCATCTCCCGCAGCTGCCCCGCCTGCCGGGCACAGGCTGCCTCCAGCTCCTCCTCCACCTGCAACCATCGGAGCGTTGGCACCTCAGGGTGACATCTGAAAACTCCAAAGGTAGCTTTGGAACACCAGG
Organism: Empidonax traillii; assembly: GCF_003031625.1. NCBI lineage: Eukaryota > Metazoa > Chordata > Aves > Passeriformes > Tyrannidae > Empidonax > Empidonax traillii. Next base: position 158,122 of record NW_020956310.1, on the reverse strand, counting down.
AGACAGGCAGCGATCCTGTCGCAGGGGTGGGGCTGACCCTTCGTGGCACTTTTTGCCCGGGTCTGGCGCCTGGGACATTGTCCGTCCTTGACTTCCTCACCCAACACCCACACAGGGCACTCTGCTCTCTGAATTATTTCTTCCTCTCTCAGTGTCCATGGCAGAAATTTGGACTTCCTGCCTGTACAGAACCCCCTGCCTGTACTCCTGACCCAGGAGTCTCCTCTCTTGGGACTTGCTGGTCCTCATCCCACCCACCTTTCACCCCTGTCAGGTGGCTGAGAGACCTGCCCCTCATGTGTCCCCCTTAGCTGGCCACTTACCTTGGTTTTCTCAGCCAGCTGCTTTTGGACGGTCTCCTGCTTGGCACAATGCTTCTGGATTTCCATCTGCAGCCCCTCCAGGTCCCGTTCCAGCTCCCCAATGCGCTGCAAGGTCATGGGAAAGGTGGAGGTCTCACCAGAGGAACTGGGCATTGCCTCTCTGGAAAACTTCCACCCATAAGCAAGATGTTTTCCCCCTCTAACCCACTTTGCTTACCCTGGAATTCCCTTCTAACCTGTATTTACTGACGTTCTATCAGCTTACCAGCAGAATTCCAACCTGATTTCTGGTCACATCCCCCCTGCACTGTAACACAGCATCACAAATCCAACGGAGTTTACACTTCCCTGGGTGGTTAGTCCCATTATGTGCCTTCCAGTGCACGAGCTGAATTCCAAACAACTCCCTTACAATGCCCAGCTAATTATTCCCTGGCTGATGCATTCCTGTAGCCACTGCTTAGCCCCGTGCTCCATCACCCCAAAAAACTTTCAACTCACATTTCGACAGCTGATTATTTCTTGCTCTCCAAGCTCACGCTTCGTTTCCTCTTTAATTCTCGAGCACTAGAAGGAATGGCAACCAAGGAAAACATCCATCAGAGCAGCGATACCATCACTCCTGCTGTGAATGGAACACTGGCCCAGGCTGCCCAGGGCAGTGGTGGAGTTGCCAGCCCTGGAGGGATTTACAAGAGGTGCAGACGTGGCACGTGGGGACATGGGTTAGTGATGGCCTTGGCAGTGCTGGGGAATGGTTGGACTCAATGATCTTAGAGGTTATTTCCAAGCTCAGTGATTCTGTGGTTCCCAGGCAATCCCTGGCAATCCCACAGAGCCCGTGCAGCCTCTGCCCCTTATCACACTTTTTAAAAGGAAAATCCAGGCCCAGGCCACAGGGAGCCCTGTCCCCTGGGATAGGGTTTCCATGGCTCCTTGGGAGGATCTTGGCACGACAGCTTTGTGTGTACAAGCAACCCCTGTGCTCGCAGGAACCCAGGGCACACGGTGATACAGAGGACCCTGATCCGTGGGCATCACCCTGATGTGACCATGGGACCATAAATTACGGAGGCCCTCGTTAGTCCTGCCAACCTTGGCAGAAACAACTGCCAGCTGGTTGTCCTTCTCTCGATTTTCCTTCTTCAGTTTTTCAATCTCTTGCTGGAGTCGCTGGATTTTCTGCTCCTTCTGCAGGACCTCCCTTTGCAGGCTGCTCACCAGGCCTGGGAGAAACAACTCTGGTGAGAGGTTACTCAAGTGCAACATTTAGATGAAATATTGGGAAGAAATTCTTCCCTGTGAGGGTGGGGAGGCCCTGGCACAGGTTGCCAGAGAAGCTGTAGCTGCTTCATCCCTGGAAATATCCAAGGCCAGGTTGGATGGAGCTTAGAGCAACCTGGGCTAGTGGAAGGTGTCCCTGTCTATGGCAGGGGGTGGAAACAAAATGTTCTTTAAGGTCCCTTCCCAGCTAAACCATTCCAGGAATTTATGATTTCTACAAGCCACTACAAATCAGTTGTTGCCTGGACAGCTTGGCCAGCGCTCACTTCTATCCAGAGCCAGTCCCAAACTGCTTCATGCCCTGAGCCAGAGCTCCAGGGACACAATACCTGCAGTCAAAGCCTGGTCCCTCTTCAACTTCTCGCTTTCTCTCTGGAGCCTCCCAATTTCCAGGTCTCTTTCATAGAGGGAATGGCTGAAAACCTGGCTCGAGCCTTTCTGCAGGTCACTGATCTGCAAAACACAGATTCACTGTGTTCCTCACCCAGTCACTCAGTGACTCTGCTACAGCCCCTTCAGGGAGGGAAATCTGGCACATCCAGGTCCTGGTTTGATGGGATTACTCTTTAGCACCTTTGACTAACTCTCAGCAGTCATTGCTTCAAATAGCATCACCTTAAATGTGCTTTGGCTGCTCCTGATGACGTCCTAATGCCAGAGGCATGGAGGAGGAAGGAAGGAAAAAAAAGAAGAAATAAAAAAAAAAAAAGAAGGAAGGAAAAAAACCCACCTCCCTCATTTTCCTTGGTTTCAGACACGGGACCCGCTTTCCCCCCACCTTTCTTACGTTACAAACTTGTATCAGAGAGGTGTTTTCCCTGCTTGGTGCTTATGGGAGCATCCGGTACCTGTTCCCTCAGGGCTTTGATCTCCTCTGTTTTGGCTCCCAGCTCTTGGTTGAAGGCCAGCAGCTTCTGGGTCAGTTCAACCTCGTTCCTCGCCGCCGCCTGGGCCAGTTTCTTTGCCGTGGCCTCCACCTCCTCCTGCAGATCTCTTATCACCACATCTTTGTGCTTTGACTCTGTCTCCAAACCAGACAGGTGACCCATTTCCTGCTCCAGCTGCAGCAGCTTCTCACCCTGAGGGCAGATTGCAGGTGCCATTGGCCAGTCTGCAGCTGCTCCTGCCCAGGGGCACCAGCTCACGGCCATCAGTGTGGGACCTGCTCGCTCTGGCCCCCACATCCCCCAGCCACCCACTGTCCCCATCCTCCACTGCAGACCCCTTGGGAGGCAGTCCCCACACCCTGCTGGGACTCCCAGTGGGACACAAGGCCATTTGGCAGGGTTCTCCTGCTCTGCCAAGGGCCAGGACAGGGATGGCATTCCTCACTCCCGCCCCAGCATCACCTTCTCCTGCTGGAGGAGATCCGTGTTGTGAGTCCCCAGGGAAGGGGCTCCTCCCACACTGCTTGCACAATCACCTGAGAAGCTGGTTGAGACTGGAAGAAAGCAAAAACAACAGCAGTAAATGTCCCTGCAGCATCCTTTATCCCAAAACTACTCCAAGGAAGCGGTCACTGTTTAGGGCATGAGCTCGGTTCACAACCAGCAGGAAAACCACCTATTTGGCACTAAAATGACACAGCATGAACAGTCTGCACAACAGAGAGGAATAATTCACCTCTGGGAACAAGGAAAGCCTCAGAGCAGCAGAGAAACAGCAGAGAAAGGCTCCTCTGCTTTTCCAGCACTGCCCAGCCCTGCAGAAAGCTGTGCATTTTTGTCATGGGAATCCTTTTGTCTCTGTTCCCCAAAAAATCAGAGGGCTATGTGCCTACCCCTTTGCCCTCGCTGTGGTTTCCAGTTCAGCCACTGCTGGGACCGCACGGTGCTGCCCCTGCTCTGCGCTTTGGCACCCTACTATTGACTTTGTGTTGCTTATGACTTCAAAAAACCCAACCCCACACGGGAAAACCACAGCATCGTGCATCAGGCCACAACATTCATGGCAGAAGTCATGTTCTCCAGCTATTCTATTCCCCCAAACCCTCACCTGTGCCTTGCTGCTATCACATACTTTATTTCCAGAGGCGTATCAGCTACAGATATACTTTAAAGTTCCTGCACTTGAGGCAGCCACTTCAAAGGAGGAAAAAAACACCACTTCAAACAGGAGTCAGGAATAGGTACATGAGTCACTGGTGCAGATAAAATCAGTCATCGTTCTTCAGGGTCACACACCAGGAAAAAGGAAGAGGAAACATCCCTCTGCAAGGGCAACAGCATTCCCTTTGGGGTGTCACGGCTCATTTCTTCCCTGACCCAAATGCCACCCAGGACCACCCATGGTCTCTGATCAGCTCTGCTGGACACGGACTCACAGCTGGTTGCTCAACTTCTCCACTCCAACCAACTCCACTCAGTGCCAGGTTGCTCTGTGAGGACCCCAGGGTACGAATGTTCGGGTGTGGGATGGTGGATTACCTGCCCTCCCCGCAGAGGTCCTGCTGAAGGTGTCCAGAGAGGCAGCGCTGGCCACGCTCCTGTCCCGGGCGCTCAGGGGTCTCCTCAGCAGCGGTGGATGGGGCTGGTGGCCGGGGGCTCCACGAGTCCCACTGCCTGGAGAGCCAGGGGGATGCTGCCACTGCAGCAAGGGCAGGCGGGGAGGAGACACAGGAGCCGAGGGTTTGGGCTCTGCAACCACCTGGAGCTGCCCCGTCCACCCTGTGCGGCGTTTCAAGGGGGGACGGGACATCTACGAGGGGAAAAAACCATGTTATCAGCGAGGATTTTAGCCCTGGATTCACGTGCACCGTGCCACACAAAACCCAGGCATGGATCTCAGTGGAAGCAGGGTTTTAGTCCTTTCCCATTTCCATTGCCCAAGGATAGGATTTTAATCAGGGCATTCAGACTCGTTGCTGAAGCAGAAGGAAATCATTGGGGTTTGCTGCTTTTTGAGCTCTTCCCTCTCCATCTGACTGCCCTAATTCTGCACACCATCTGCACGATCCAGAGGTGCTCCTTTCACAGCTCTCCTGGCTCACACATGGTCCTACCCCATCGTTTCTGCCATTCACCCCACCTGAACTAAAGCCTCTTGTCGTGCTCCTGCCTTCCCATCACATTTATCAGACCTTATGCTGGGCATGTCACACCCAGATTTAGGACACTGCTGTCCTCCTGAGCTTTCCAGTACCACGAGGACAAACCAAAGTCAAGGTCTCAGTTACAGGGGCTGCACTAAACATTTGCCAACGTGGCATTGGACCCTCCAACACCTGGCTGTTTAACAGAGCCCAAACCCCCAGTGAATGCTCCCTGCCACTCCAGCACCTTCCCTTCTCTTGGAGCACATCCAAGCCCTGTTGCTCTTGCTCACAGTGGGATTTCACCAAAGCCTTCCACTGTCCCTGTCTTGGCACTTGTCCTGCGCTTCGAGGCACGGCAGGATGCGATTCCCAGCCGGGTGCTGCTCCTCTGTACAACATGTTCCTCTAAGACTCCAGGGGAGTGATCCCTCCCTCTGTTAGACACCTCACAGCATGCAACTCCGAGGAGGTTCCTTCCCTGCAGTCAGCACGGTCAGGCTTCAAAGCTGCTCCTCCAAAGGAGGATCAGAGAGCCCCGAGTAAGGAAAAGGCACCCCATGGGCATCCTCTGCACTGCTGTGCAAACCTTGCCTTTGGGAATTCAGCTGCTCACTGCTCCAGCAGGGTCTGGCTTTACCTCACCAGCATCTCGGATTCTTCAATAATGAAAACGATATCGAAACTTATCAGTTGCTCTAGGTTTGATGTAACCCCCAACTTCCCTCTTAGTAAGTGGCTTGGGAAGAAAGATAAAATGCAAATAGAGGAAAAGCACATTTTCCAGATCTACCTTTGCTCATGCACCGCTGTCCCCTGATTTTCCATTTCCTTACCGAACCGCCCGAGTTTCTTCAGCAGAGGGAGCTCCAGCTTATCATTTCCCCCCCTCGCCTTTCCGAGGGATCGCCCAGACCTGGGATCCTTTTCCTGCTCCCGGAGCCTTCCCTGGGCAGCAGCACCCACCCACCCTTTCTTGGCAACTTCCCCTGGACATTCCCATCCACCCTTCCCTGGGCACCTTTCCTTGGCCAGTAGAACCCGCTCACCCTTCCCTGGGATCATCAGGCACCTCATCCCTCCCTGGACACCCTTCCCAGGGCAGTCCCCCCCAGCCTCACCTGGGCAGCCCCATCCAGCACCAGCTCGAAGGCGGGTCCCGCGGTGCCGAAGCGCAGGATGTCCCCCGGCCTCACCCCCACGGCCGCATTCTGGACGTGGCAGCTGTTGACAAAGGTGCCGTGGGGGGAGTTGAAGTCCTGGAGGACGAAGCTATTGTCCGAGGCGGAGAATTCCAGGGCTGCGTGACGATCTGCTACACCTGGGGACTGGGAGCGGGCAGCGGGCAAAGCAGGGAACGCTGCTGGAGACGGCTCCGGGTTTGTCCCTGCTTTGCCAAGCCCCTTTTCTGGCCATAAATCCCACCACGCTTTGCACGGAGGACTCCAGCACATCCTCCTCCTCCCTGCATCCAAACCACCCCCTGTTTTAGGATGGCCAGCTGCCCCGCCCCTACCTGCAGGACGATGTCGGCCCCTCTGTGGCTCCCGATGGTCGTGGTGTGGGGTTTCAGCTGGAAACACCCCTCGGAGCTCTTTAGGAAGGCTCGCATTGCCCAGCCCCCAAACCTGCAAGGCTTCCCCGCTAAAAAACCCCAACTCCTCACTCAGCAACCCCCCCCCCCCCAACACACAACCTGAGCCACCAGCGGCCCCAACAACTCACACGCTAAGAACTGTACAAAATGACCCCAAAAGCGGCTCTGTCCCAGCCAGCAGTGCTGCTGCAGCCTGGCAGTAGCCTTGGAAACCTCGGCCACGCTGGGCCCTGCTGCTGCCTGTCTGGGTGAGTTTTTCCTCTTTGTTTTGTTTAGGGTTTTTTTTTTTTTTTTCCTCCTTCTCCTTTTTCCAAGCAACTGGCCTGGCAGCACAACAGAGCTCCGCGCCGGCGCGGCCGCGGCTCTCGGTGCCAGCTGCTGACACGCGTGGGAATGTGTATCCCAAACCTCACTGCCACCTGCCAGGGCTGCCAAAGAACCTTTGAGTCCCCATTTGGCTTATTTTTTTTTTATTTAATATCACACACACACACACACACACACACACACAAACAGGTTTTGCAACCACAGGCAAGGGGATAAGCGCTGTCACCCATCAGCGCTTCTGCATCGATATTCCTTGATCCCAGGCTGCCAGGAACCCTTTTTCAGTAGAAAAAGGGGAAAATCTATCCAGTCCTGCTAGATTTTATCACATTAATAAAAAATAAATTAATTAATGATCTCATTAATTTTGAGGCAGACACAGAAGATTTTGCAAAGAAGAGCTCTGCAAACCTCTGTCACTTTGAAGCCATTCCCTTTCGTCCTGTCACTCCAGGCCCTTGTCCAAAGTCCCTCTCCACCTCTCTTGGAGCCCCCTTAGGTACTGGAAGGTGCTCTAAGGTCCCCCTGGAGCCTCCTCTTCTCCAGGCTGAACTCACTGAGTTGTCCTGGGGTGTGAGTTACCTCTTGGAGACACTGAGACACACATGAAATGTTGAACACATCCTGATTTCTCACCCATTAGCGTGGTCCACCTTGGACAACCAGCCTGAGGTTGGGGTGAGATGAATCTGCTGGAAGAGACAGCTGTGGTCTCTCCACCTTCTTCTCCATCACCCTCACCATTCCCTTACGGTGCCACAGGGATAAGCCATCCTAGGACAGCGATGGTCAGGGCTCTTGAACTTCTCAGCATCCCACATCTCCCTCTGCTTCCCAAATACCATCAAAGGACAAGCACGACAGTAGCCAGAGATGCTCATTAGCCATTTGGGCATTTTGGGCATAATTAGTGCATGAGTCACAGCTCATGTCACTGTGGTCACTGCACTTCAGGGCACTCTTTCAGCTCTTTTCCTACATGGGACATTGGGAAAGAGGATGTTTTTGCCAGTCTATTCCATCAAACGGGATTTTCTGGCAAAGGAGCTCAATAAAACTTCACCTTCCAACTGCTCAGACAAGAAACTTCACTTTATTCACCCAGATTTTCTAGGATCTCTGTCAGGGCTGTATTTCTTCACCAAGGAGACAGGACTTCATTCCCAGTGGGCTCTCAGGGGCACATATGCCTGGGACACAACCTCCAAGGAGCTGCACCACCTTTACAGCCCCTCAACATGACCCACTCAGGACCCCCCACCCCGCATCCCTCAGTCTGGGGTATGTTCTGCTTTGCTTCCTTCTCTTCAGTAAGAGAGTTCCTTAGTTAATGAGGTTATTTTGCCCATCCCTTGGGGCACAGCAAAGTGAAACTTCTGTGATGCCACAACAGAAACTAAGAGGTGCAATAGGAAATAATCATTAACAAGGGAAATTTGCTGGATGGATTTGGACCAGCATGTCTTTTTGCCTTCATTTTGGTCACTTGGACTCCTCTCATATCAACCACAGCATCAAGTCAGCCTCTGCTGACCAGTCCACAACATGGACATGGTTTAGTGGTGGACTTGGCAGTGCTGGGTTAATGGCTGGGCTTAATGATTTTGGGAGACCTCTTCCAACCTAAATGGTTCTATTATCCTATGATTACATCAACATCAGCATCACACCAACAAAGCCACCTCCACATCCCTCTCAGACCACCCAAGGGAGCCTGGATGGATGTATTGATGACTTTGTGGCCAATGGCCTTGCCAGCAGCGTGGAGTTGGGATGCCCATGGAGCATCTCCCTTACAACAGCCAATGGATTATAAACCTTGGGAAGGACCAACCACCCACGAGTGCACACACACACACACACAACACAACGTACAAAACATTTATTCAGCCCAGGTCTGCCCACACAGGATGCTCAGCAGTGGTTTCACCCTGCACCCCTGGCACTGGTGCAGCTCCCCACCCCCACCCCGAGTTACCCACTCGCCTCAAAGAGAGCACAAAACACAACAGGGAAAGCAACTGAGGCAGGAAATCCATCCCAAGGAGCACAGGGCCCCTTTCAGCTGCTTCCCACCAGCCAGCAGAGACCTTGGCAGGAGTCAGGACTGGTCCTGGGCCACCAGCCCAACCCAGCTGGGAGAGGGGGAGAGCCGTGGTGCTGCTCTGGCAACGCACTTTCCTTTCCTCAGAAAGAAAAGACACACCCCCCCCAAAAAAGGAACATTTCGCTTTTCCACTTGGAAAAATCCTTCTTCAACATCAGTTTGGTGGCTTGGAAAAGTCTTGCTGGAGGTGAGAGGCAGAGGAGGTGAGAGGATGCACTGTGTGCTCTTACATCAAACACCATAAGTGACACTTTTGGTACCTCCAGCCTTCATGTACTTCAGAGCAGCAGAACCTGGGGCATTCAGGCTTCTTTCCCCACAGTCTTTTGCAAAACCCAGTCCCAGGGAAAAAGTGTCCCGTCCTCGTGCTGCAGTGCTACCACACCCCCCATGTCCTCCATGTGGCAGCTTCCAGGGAGCCCTGGCTGCTTCTGCACCCACAGACCAAGCCCCCCCTTGGCCCGCTGGGTTTGTAAAAACCCTCCACCCAGCAGCATCACAGATCCCTCTTGCTTTTCCTTTAAGGCATTTGCTGGCTCACTGGCGCTTTCTCCTGGATCTCCTCGTACTTGGGCGGGGGGGTGAGGGGCTCTATCGTGATGGGGACGGTGCTGTTCCCCTGGTCCAGGTTTAGCCTGATGTCCTTCAGGTGCAGCTTCTCCGACTTGATCCTGCGGACCTTGAGCGGCTTCAGGCGCTTGCTGAGGCGGGAGCTGTGGCGGCTGGGCTGCCTCTCCGTGCCTGGCTCCGTGCCTGCAGCTCCTGGAGCCTGGCTGCTCTCGTCCAGCCCCGTCAGGGACTCGTAGGAGGGCAGGGAGACGCTCAGCCTGTTGCTCCTGTCCGAGTCTCTGGGCTCCGAGTAGCCCGTGTTCATCACCTCCTCGTAGCTGGGGACGTAGTACTGGGAAGACACGTCTTCATCCTCTTCTTGACTGGAGGGGAAAGAGTTAAGGCTGTGGGTACAACGTCATTTCAGCTTTGCTGTGGGTAGGGGACAGAGAGGAAAGAATAAAACCACCCCACCCTCAAAGACTTAACTAATTATTTGCCCTTCTACATTATATACCAGCCCCTTTTTGCTTGACAGAACAAATCATGACCCCACCTGTGTTCAGACACATTTTATTTCCTTATGCCATATGCCCATCTTTGATCATCACCTTCTCTGCCCATAAACCCTTTTCCTATTGCCCAGCAGTGAATTCTTCCCTCAAAAGAACACCAATTTCCCTCCTCCTCTCTCAAAACCCAGTCAAAATACATTTGAAAGGGGCATCACCTATCCTCCTTTCTTGTTGTGATGTCTTTTGGGTTGGGTACCTTGAGGTTTTCTGCAAAGAGGTTCAGCCCTGCACTATGTCACCGTCTATGCACAGGTACCTGCACATCAATATTTGCCACTTCTTTGGCATTATGAAGTTACCTCTTCAATCTAATAGGGAAAATTGGTTTTCTGGGTGGATCTGCAGACGCTGACAACAGCCAGCAGAGCCATCATCCTCTCCTGCCCCCTTGTATCCCACATTGTCCCAACACCCCCCTGCCTCCCCCTGCACAGGGAACTGCACCAGTGTTTATCCAGCCTGTGCCTGCTGCAGCAGCAGCCTTTGCTCTGCTCGATGCAGATCCCTGAGCAAACAGCAGAGCCCTGCAGACTTTCACCAGGTCTAAACTCCATGGCCAGCCTCCAAGGCTGCTGGGCACGTCGGCTGCACCCAGTGAGGCAGCACCTCCGCTGCACCTCTGGCTCCTCTCCCGGCATGAGGCAGAGAGCAGCTCTGTGCTACCCATCACCCACCCCTCTCAGCACACTGCCACGTGCCAACCCAGCCAGCAGTGGCACATCTCAGCAACACTGGCTTGGCCACAGCTCTGTCTAGACCCCACTTTATTTACCAGCAAGGCTCCCTTCCACCTACACAGCTCCATAAATACATCTGGAGTCATTCCTTTCCCATACCTCCAGGACACATCAGAACCCCAAACCACGACGCGTGCTCGCTCATTTCAGCACGTGCTGCCACCAGCCTCTCTCTCCTTGATCCAGACCTCACAGAGCTACAGCAACAGCCCTTGGTGTCATTCCCACACCCACTCCCACTCCCTTGTCTCCCCAGAGAGCCTCACCTGTCCTCCTGCTGCGAGGGCTCCACGGACACCTGGCGCTGCACGTGGGCGACGGTGACGTCCTCGCTCTGCCTCTTTTTGTCCCGGATGTTGAGGCAGATGGAGAGCAGGAGCAGCAGCAGCCCCGCTCCCACCAACACGTAGGCCACCGAGAAGGTCTTGCTCTTCAAGATGCCCCCGGAGCCGCGGTCGGGTTTGCTGCTGTTCCCGGCGTGGGTGGAGGGTTTTTCGGGGGGGCCGAAGCCCGGCACGAGGTTCCAGACGGCCATGATGATGCCGAGGACGAGCATCCCCAGCCCGATGGCTGTCAGGGCGTAGTGTGAGCCGTTGGCCCGGGACTGGGCCATCATTCCCGCTGCTGGATGGCTGGGCTGTCCCCTCCTCACAGCATGGCTCGGGGCAGGGGGGCTGCAGCCCCGCTAACATGCCCTCCCCGGGCAGGATGTGAGCTCTGGGAAGAGAGGGAAAGTGATGGTTGGTCCATGGAAAAATGCAAAGTCTGTGCAGCCGCAGTAGCCACAATGATATTGTTTCATCCGCGTAACACTGGAAATCTCACGCTGCTGTGCCTTGGGAGAGCATGTCAGGATATAACAAGGCAGCTGGATCCTTGCTGGCCATTCCCATCCCCACCCTTTGCTACTTTCTCAGCTGTAATAATCGCCAACCTTTGGAAACAATCAAATTACCGATGTTTACTGAGGGCTTAGATTGCCCGTCCTCGGGAGTGTGATAACCGGCATCTTCACAGCACCAAAAGAAGGCCACCCAAATCAACTTCAACAGCCACTGTCAGTGCAAACCAACCTGGAAATGCTCAGAAACACATCTCTAGCTGACCAGCTTCTCCCTTTCCCCACATCTGGGATGGAGCAGAGATGCTCTCGGCACTGGCTGCCTGCCCTGAGATACCTTCCTGCCCGGAGAACAGAAACCAGAACTGCCTCTCTCCCAGCCAACCTGACCCTGTGGCTTCCCCCTTCTGCTTCCAGCATGGCTGCCGGGATGGTGAACCTTTGTAGGGCCTCCAGTTCACTTCAGGCTGGTGCTCTCCCTCCCTGGAGCAACACACACATGGGTGGTGAGTGCCCTGGCTGCATCCCACGGGGATGTCCGAGCACTGGCATTCCCAACCAGCCAGCCACGGGTGGGAACTCCCCCTCCGCTGCCTCCACTGGATGTTTTCTGGGTTGCCAGGGGCCAGATGTCTTCGCTTTCCAAAAATAAACTCATGGAGCCACATCTCCTGCCTGCTCGCCTCCCTGACCTCGGGTGCTGTGACCCACGGGTGACAACTTGGATCCTCGCAGCAGAACATCCCCGTGAAGCCTCGCAGCTTTATGGACGTGCCAAGACCATGCCAGGGATCCCTCCTTCCCTCCCTGGCTCCTGGACGCTGGTCTGGGCTCGAGGTGGCCCTGGGCTGTGCTGCTGCAAGCGCTGTATCCACACCCACCACACACCCTCCAGCTCAACCCTCCGGCTCAAAAGCTGCATGTTTGCTTGTTTAGCTTGAGTGCACGCCCGGTTTGCAGGGTCAAGGGCCAGAATAGAGCAGCACTCCCAGAAAACAGACCGGCTCCAGCAGGAAAAGACACGCACGCACGCCCGGAGAGGAGGGATCTGCAGAGAAACTTCCCTGCTCACTGCTGGTACCTGTTGATCCAAATGAGCTCCCCCTCCTCATCACAAACGCACTGGCCAGCCAGGAGTTCACTTGAGAACTGCTGTGATGGCCTTGAGGCAGGAAAATTGTGCTGCAGCCACGGTGGGCAGAGAACACACGCAGGGCTGCTCGCATTTACCCGTGGTGTCTAAACCTCTGCGCCTGTTCACAGACTCTGAGGCTTCCCTCAGGCACCTCAGTCCTGGAAGTGGCAGGATTTCAGCTCCTACGTCACCTCTGTGCCTGGAAGTTTTCCACAGATCCCTCACAGTGCTACCCTGCAGCCCAGCAATCGGATTAAAATGAGACTTGCTATTCCAGTCTGTGTCTCCATTGAATTAGCTGCTCTCCTGGCTTTCCAGAGCTGCTCCTATCTCTGATCCAACAGCTATCCTGGTGCCCTGACGTCACAGCTCGAGCAGGGAGCTACTGCTGCTGCTCATCCCTCAGTCACAGGATGGTTTGGGTGGGAAGGAACCTTAAAGCTCATCCAGTTCCACCCCCTGCCATGGGCAGGGACACCTTCCACCAGCCCAGGTTGCTCCAAGCCCCGTCCAACCTGGCCTTGGACACTTCCAGGGAATGGGGCAGCCACAGCTTCTCTGGGCAACCTGTGCCAGGGCCTGCCCACCCTCCCAGGTTGGATATTTTCCTAATATCCAACCTAAATCAGCTCTGTTTTACTTTAAAACATCACCCCTTGTCCTATTTAACTGGAGTTTGTTCCCCTCAGGTCAGTAAGAGGTGTCTGAGCACTCCAGTCCTCTCCAGCCCCCTTCCCCTTCCCTCTGCCCACAGCACGGGATCCTCCCTGCAGCCAGACCCCTCCACCCCATCCCCCCCCCTCCTGTGCCCTGCCCTGGCAATCATTTACACCAAGATCTCCAAATCATTAAACTCCACCGGCTCAGCTTCGAAGCCGGAGGGGCATCCACAGCTCCTCCAGGCTTCCCGCACCTCTCCCCAAATCCTGCAGGCTGCCAGAGCCCAGGGACGCTTCAGGACTTCTCCTGGGACATTTCCAAGTGTTAATTGGGCATGGGAGGGCTCGGGATAAGCCTGTTCTCAGCACTGCATGCCACCACGCCTGGATGTGCCCGGAAGGCTTTGGCACAGGCAGCCAGGTGGAGCAGGGAGCACCTTCCCTTCCAGGGCAGACAGACCCACCCAACGGGGTCAGCCCTGGATCATGCCCCACATCCCGGTGCTCCCAGAGAAATGCCAGCCCCACTGGCTGACTGAGAAGGAAGCCCGACACCCTCCGCTGCCCACAGCAGCACCCACGCTCCTCTGCCCTCCACAACCTTTGGATTTTCCCCCTCCCATGACATCACCTTCCCTCTCATGCTCCAGCAGCAACACCTTTGTCACGGGATCACGGGAGATGAGTCTGCAGTTCAGGGAACAGGTCGAACCCCGACACTGCGACCAGCCGTGGGATGAGCTCCAGGGCTTCCTCGCTCCCAAGGAGTCACCAGAGCACAGTGCTTGGCTCCCAGCACACCTCCATGGAGCAACACATCCCCTCAGAGCTGCCTCCCAAAACCAGGGTGCAACCCCAGCACTGGCCATAAAAAACAAAACTAATTGTTTGGAGATTTTTTTTTTTTTTTAAAGAAACCCATTCTCCAACTATCCAAGGATCCCAGAGTCTCCTCTCTGTTAGATTACAAGGCTCTACCTTCTTCCTCATGCTTCCACCCAGAAGACCTGCTCATTAACCCCCTTCCCTGCTAATTGTTGACCCTGATACATCCTCAGGAGCTCGTTCCTGCAGTGGCCCTCATTACACAAGGGCCCAACCCACCAGGAGCACAAAACTCCATGTGGGATTGGAAAAGGGACACCCAGGACGTGGATGATATTTTCACAGGATCCCAGAACAGTTTGGTTTGGAAGGAACCTTAAAGAGCATCTTGTTCCAATCCCCTGCCAGGGTTTCTCTTTTTTTTCTGTCCCTTCTTGCTGCCCCTGTTACACCTGTCCCAGGAACAGGGATGTTTCTGGCCAGATGCAGCCCAGGGAATGTGGGGAATATCCGGAGAAATCCAGCAGAGCCAGGAAAAGCAGCATCACTGCTGATTTAGCCAATTTCTGATATCCCAGCCCATTTTAAGGCATCCCACCAGGGAATAGAAACCCGGAGGGGCAGCCCCGTGCAGACCACCAGGGCCCTTCCACACTTCGCTTACACTTCCTGCCTAGAGCACAAAAGAATGCACCCACATCCATCACTCCCGACATTCCCTACAGACATTTAAGAGCTAATTAACCCTCTTTCTCCCTTACCTTTCATTTTGAACAACCCCTCCTCGGCTGCACCTCACCATCAGTGCTGGGAGAGCAGCGGCGCTTTCCTCAAACCCTGCCCAAGGCTCTCCCCCTCTCCCGCTCCGGAGGGAGCCGGGGGGGCCCCGACTCTGCCATTTCCTGCAAAACAAGGGCGTCACTGGAAAGCCCATTCCCGGGCTCAGGATGCTGCAGTCCACCCGGCTGGCCGTGGCCTCACACAGCCACGGTGACGGCAGCCGGAGGGCAGCGACGGGGCACACAAAACACCCCATTCCCGAGCCACATGCACCTCCCTTGTGCTGCATCCTTCGGGAATTCCGGGAATTGCCAGGGGCTCCTGAAGCGGCAGGGATCACACAAACCCCAGTAGCCGTGCTCCTGAGCTGTAATCGTGACTCTGCAGCAGCCATTGCCTTGACCTTTGCCACTGAGATATAAGAAACTGCCTCCCAGACTCTCTTCTCCCCGTAATTCCATTATATCCATCCGAGCGGCGCCTGCTGGAAAGCGGTAATGGACAGGGACAGAGAGTCCTTTTACGTTTGTGTTTCAGGACGTTGCCATTTATTCCTGGGGACAATGCTGCTGCGGGCACCGAGGCTGTGCTGGCACCGGCTCACAGCAGGTCAGCGAGCCCTCGCTGTGTCCCAGCCACTGTGTGAACAGTGTCCCGTGGCTTTTCCTGAGCCAGGCTCACACTGGGAGCTAGTGCCAGCCTAATGCTTCCAGGCCTGGCTCTGCTAAACCAGGGATGGGGGTTTGAGGTGCTCACCTCTCTCCGGGGAGCTGAATTCCCTGTGCACCCAGGCCTGGGAAATCACGCCTTCCTGGGAAAATCCCAGCCCTTTGAATCATTCTGCTTCCCAGTTTCCTTTGGGTGCTACTGTGCACTTCTGAGCTTGGATTTATTTCTTTTTTAAGTTCTACTAATCTGGTGTTTCTTCTGAGATAAAGCCACTCCTCCACAGCCTCCCCCTGGTTTTTGTTCTGGGACCTCTCCCCATCTCTGCGCCAGATAACAACCAGATAACACACTTTCCTCCAGAGCCTTCCAGTGCTCAGAGACATTATCCATCTGCCCTTTTGATGTCCTCCAAAGCCAAACCTGGCACTCCTGCTTCCTCACAGCCCTCCTGGAGTGCTCTGAGCAGCTCCTGTGACACCACACCAGCCCCTGGAGCCTTATCTCCCCTTGCAGAAAGCCACTAACCCGACGCATCACGCTGCCATCGGCCTCACCAGCACCGCCCTCCTCATCCTCACACAGGATTCTCAGCAACACCTTTCACCCTGACACAGCATCACCTCTCCCCATGCTTTTCCAAAAGGTCCTCCAACAAGTGTGACCCACGAAGAAAACCTGTTGCGGATGGCTAAGGAGCCCACAAGGCAGGAAGGGAGCAAGGGGTGATGCCAGGGCACGTGGAGCTGGCCGGGCAGCCAAGCGACACAGAGCAGCCAGGCACAAAGCAGGAGTGTTCCGCAACGTGGGCACAGGTATTTTGATAGGGATGGAGGTTTTCTGGGAATTATGTCACTACATGCCACCTGCACTGCTCATACGAGGATATTCAGTTGCTTCCGTGGAGCCTTGACACCAGTTTCTGGATGTTAAATACACCGGGAGCAAGAAAAGTCCTGGAGCAGCATTGGGAGAGTGACACATACCTGGGCTGCCGGAGGGATCCCTCCTCCCAGGCTCCTGCTGGAGTGCAAGCAGACAGCCCTGCCCAGCCCTGGCCCCCCCTGGCACCTCCTCATGGCACCGCCACGGCGCCAAACACCAACACTCAGCTCTCTTCAGGGCACCAGTGGCCAAACGTTCCTCCTTCCCCAGGCACTTGCCTTCCTAAGGGTTTTCCCACCCGTGTAATTACACAGCTAAAATCAAAGGCATCTCACATACTTCCGAGTCACCTCAGTCCAGGGCTGGGTTCACCAGCCCCACACCCACATGTTCCTCACTGACACCTGGGAGGTTTCCCTTTCTGGCTGTCATGCCGAGATACCCAGGGCTGTGGATAGCTGCAGGATGCTTGGATATGCTGTAGATGGATGCATTGTGGCTGCATCCCATCAGGAAGTGGTCAAGGTCTGCTCCACAGAGCTTTGAGCTGGAAAACCAGGACCACACCTCTTGGTGCAGCTTCACCTCTCTCAGGCTTCATTCACTACGCAGAGGCAAGGGCAGCCCGTCTCCCATGGGACACACTCCTGGTTTCTGCTCACACATCTGCACTTCCCAACAAGCCCAGCTACACAGCGACGCTCATCCCCAGCCCGTCACCCCCAAAAATCAAATACCAGCATCAGCAGACAACCACTTGGGAGACACCTGTGGGTCTGCTGAACCCCTCGAAGCTCCAGGCCGCTCTTTCCTCAGCAGGAACGTCATGATAGGAAGAGCTGAGCCCCCACTGCCCAGCGCCCAGCCCCGACCTGCCCTGCGCAGGTCTCCTTCTCCTTGGCTTTGTTTGCTTTCCTGGCTCACACACGGTCCCTCCTGCACCTTCCTGGGGACGGCCGTACCCGAGCCGTGGGCCCGTGATCTGTGACATTCCTGCTGGGCTGCCACCCGTGGGGACGCGGCTGCCGGGCTCCGGTGGGTTCGGCGTGGGGGTCACCGGGCACCCTCCCTGCTGCTGATCCTTCCCTAAAGGGCCAGCTGATCCTTCCCAAGACGGCAGCCGCTCCTCCTCCCCCCGCTCTCAGCACGGCCACCCCGATGCTCACACGAGGACCGAGGAAGGTGCCCCAAGGGGTGTTCCCAAGGGGGTGACCCCAAGGCGCGGCTGCTCCCCAAACCCCGGCGCTCCAGCCCTCCGGTTCCCAGCCCCCGCGTCGGGGGGGAGATTTCCCCGCTTCGGGGGTGTTTGCTCCTGCTTTATGGGGTGTTTCCCCCGCTTTACGGGGTGTTTCCGCCGCTTTGCCGATCTTCCCCGCACTTCGGAGGTTATCCCAGCCCAGCCTGCGACTCTGACGCCCTCCCGGGTCCCTCTCCCGGTCGCCGTTCCCGGCGGGACCGAGCCCAGCCCGTCCCGTTCCCGGTTCCCAGCGCTCCCGCGGGTCCCAGCCCGGCGGTCCCGGCCCGGCCCGTCCCAGGGGGGGTCCCGTCCCGTTCCCGGCTCCCCCCGGCCCCACGTACCTCCCCGACGGCGGCGGCGGCGGCTGCGGAGGGTCCGGGAGGGCCGCTCCGCCCTCCCCGGCCCGGCCCTCCCGGGGCGGCGCTTCCCGGGACCGGCCCCGCCGCTCCCCGGCCCCGGGCTCTGTTCCGGGAAAGCGGGAGAGGGGAGGGAGCAGCGGCGAGGAGACACCCCCCTAAAACCAGCGCAGAGACCCGCAAACCGTCGGGGAGACCACCCCAAAAAAACCACGTGCGGGTCCCAGCTGGGGGTGCCGATCGCGCCACCCCCTCGGATCGCTTCGCAGCCCCTGCTTGAAACATCACAGCCCCCGTCTCTCGTTTCATAGAACCCCAAAAAATGGTTTGGTTGGAAAGGAACCTTGAAGCCCATCCAGTTTCATCCCCCTGCCTTGGGCAGGGACACCTTCCACCAGCCCAGGTTGCTCCAAGCCCCGTCCAACTCGGCCTTGGACACTTCCAGGGATCCAGGGGCAGCCACAGCTTCTCTGGGCAACCTGTGCCAGGACCTCCCCACCCTCATAGGGAAGGATTTCTTCTCAACATCTAACTGAAGTTTTAGTTTTTAACCTGTATTTTAAAACCCAGCTTGCGAGGCATCTGCGTGATGAAAACAGTTTGTGCGGAGCCTTTCCCGTGTCAGTTCCGAACTCTGCAGAAGTCTCATTTTGGGGAACCCAAATGCTCAGGCTCATCACTCCATTCACCAAGGCAAAGCCAACATCCCCACAAAGCCGGGCTTGTGCTCCCAGGGAGCCTGGAAAGTGCTTTTTATCAGTCTGCTGCCCTCTATAAATACTCCCAAGTTAACCACCTGCTTGCCAGGAAGAGCCATTCCGGGCATGGCCCTCACCATGGCGACTGGCAATGTGCCCTGTCCTCATAGCCAGACAATCCCGTGGTTTCCAGACTGAACTACAGGCACCAGACCTGAGCTTTGGCAAAACCCTTTGCAACTAATGCCGTGTCCAGTGTCACCTCTGCCTGAATGCCATCCCGACAACAACTGGGATGCATTTTTCCAGGCCCTTCTCACACCCAGCCATAATAATAAACACCACCAAGGACTCAAATTCTGTCATAGATGACACTCAGGGTGGGTTTTTCCCCTCTCCAAGTGAAGAGGCCACATTACTACGCTGCTGGACCAGCCACTGCAGTTTTTCCTGTCCCTTAAGCCCTGCAAGTCCTTGCGAAGGCAAAAGCCATCACGAACCCAACGAAACTTGTCACATCTCCTGGCGTGACTCAGCGCACCGCAGCCCTGCCTCGGGGCCACCGGTGTTCAGGAATCTTGGGAAAGCCCCCCCCTGCTTCCCTGCATCCCTCCCTCCCAGCACAATCCCGCGTGGAGCCGGTGGTATTTTCCAGTGACTCACCTGCCCCGGCGCACGGCAGCGATACCTTCCTCCTCTAATCAAAGAGCAATTCCAAGAGTTGTCCTATAAAAAGAAATAACTATTAAGCGTAACTGCATATTTTATTTTTTTTTCCCCCCCTTATGGATCGTTTTGCATTTTCCGGCTTGGCCGCCGGCTCAGGCAAATTCACTCCACTTCAGGCAAATTTCCTCCTCTCCTGCCCCACCTCCCTGTGTCAAACACAGACCCGTCATCCCAAGCAGCTCTGTCAGTCAGGAGACACAACAGGGAATTATTTGCTCTGTAAGAAAGCGGGGGGGAACATGGACTTCACACACTGACTGCCCTCAATCCGGGGCAGGGAGAGCTCTGAGCCAGGTCACCCCCCCTGCAGAGAGGCCCTGGAGACCGTGAGCACAGAGGGGACATTCATAACTTGGCTCCTCAGGTTCCCACTCCACAAAGCTGAATTTTGGCCAGAAATGGGCTTTTCAGTGGCAGTGGAGCAGGATCAAGGCGGGAGGGGCTCACTTGGACCCCTTGGATGGCTGCTAAGGCACCTGCCTTTCCCTTCTGCACATTCCTCTGTGGGATAACACATTCACATCCATCTCTTGGTCTCGCCTTTCCAGCTCCAGCAGCCATCCCAGTGTGGGGATTTATCTATGGCAGCTCAACTCCTCCCCTTGCAAACACTCCCTGCCCAGTCCAGGGCAGGCTGGGACCTCTCCAGGGTGTTTATCCAGCCAGATATGCAGGATACAGAGCACAAGAATGCCAAGGGGGGAACTGAAACCCCACTGGACCCACCAGCAGGTAACAAAAGGGCCTTTCAGAAGGGCATCTGATGCCCTGGTACGTGCAGAGGTGCCAGGGGCTCACATTACCCTGCCTTGGAGGCAGAAATTGCTCACTGGCAGTTTTCCCTGCTTTTTCCTGCTCAAAAGCGCTCAGCATGTATTTTAAAGTCATCACTGAAAGCCCAGCCATATCCCAGGATTCTTCCAAACCTTTCCAACAGCGAGCCAAAAGCACTGCTGTGGCTGACACGCTGCTCCTGGACACCTGCAGCTGGATGGCTTGTCCTGAAAGAGGGAAAACCCATCCCTGAGAGTCAGGTCAGCAGAGCCACCAAACTGCACGTGTGTATTATATGATATTGTTATATTACAAGGCCATGGAGTGATAGGACAAGGGGTAGATCTAGATTAGATAGGGAGAAATTGGAAGAGGGTGATGAGGAAGGATATCTGTCTGGATTAGGATTAGAATATCTATTTAGATCCAGATTAGATAGCAAGGAATAGGAAGAGGGTGGTGAGGCCCTGGCAGGGGTTGCCCAGAGAAGCTGTGGCTGCCCCATCCCTAGAAGTGTTCAAGGTCAGGTTGGATGCAGCTTGGAGCAGCCTGGGATAGTGGAAGGTGTCCCTGCTCATGGCAGGGGGTGGAACTGGATGAGATTTAAGGTCCCTTCCAACTGAAACCAGAATTCTATGATTAAAGAGAGACTTAGGAGCTAATTAGCACCAGAAATACAATATGTATATAAATATAATGTTATATATAATGGAACACGGGAGAGCCCCAGCTTTGCCCCCAGGATAAGAGTCCATCCCAGCCTGCTCCATGATGAGCTCCCTCAGATCCCAGTTCCCAGCCCAGCCCACACACACTGGTCTTTACTGGTATCTCTCCTCCTCATGCCTCAGTTTCTACCCCTCAATTTAGAGAGTCCCTGCCGGGGCTGCAGGCTGGGAACCTGCCGTGCAAGTGGGGAAAAAGGAGGAAAACCAGCCACTCGGGAGGCATTTCCGCGGGGCTCCCGGTGGGAGGGTGTGACCTGCCGGCATCTCCCGGCCAGGAGCGGAGCCGGGACGTGGCGCTGAGGGACGGCGGTTCCAGTACAACCAGTTCAACCACCGTGCCAGGTCACCGTCTGCATTTCAAGCACACGCACGTCTGCAACCTGGAAAACAGCGTAAATAAAGCTGCTGTGTTTAACAGCGAGAATAATCAGTAACCTGCTGCTTCCTCCTGGAGCCGACCCGGGGGGGGTGGTGGGGTGGGAGGGGTTGCTGCATCCCTTTGGGGAAACTCTGCCTTGGTCAGGGACTTGGGAATAGGAGATGCAGGGTTTGAGGATAACAGGGCTGGGAGAGAAGAGCTCCGGTGGTGTCGTGCAGGTGGGTATTAAAAAAAAAAGCTGAGCAGATATTTAGTGTGGCTTTTCAGAATTAGGAGCAGATGGTGAGCGAGGGCTTGTGCCCAAGAATGGGGAAATGCTGGGAAACCACTCACCAGCGATGATAAAACTCCAAGGAAACCTTCCTACCTGGATACGGGGCCTGATCACAGGTCTGGTGTCCCGGCTGGATGGAGCGGAGCCACTTGGTCTGTGCTGCTGCAGGTGCTTGTGGCAGTGTCAGGTCGGGGAAATGGGAAGCCAAGGGCAGGGGCTGATGTGGGGACAGCTGCAGGGACAGTGGCAGAGCAGGATATCCCAAAGGATAACTGCATCAAAGGATGCTCTCGGGCATTCCCTGGGCTGTGCAGGCGAGGACTCAAAGATACTTTCAGCATTGGCTTCATACACATTAAGCAGCACCACTAGAAGACACCTTCTGGGAAAACACTGAAAATGGGTGAATTAATGACAGGCACATTCCCGAATTCCAGCAATTCTGAGCAATAAACCAACAGCCTCAATGGTGGCCCTTGACACCAGCGTTTGGGGAGATACCACCATCACCCCATACTCTGTGACTGACCCCACCTTAAACCCCACCAACCTCCTGATGATTTACTCAGCCATCTGGTGTATACCAGTTTAGCTCTTTATCACCAAAAATCTAGCCCGGGGAGGTGAGATCACCTACTAAAGGCATGGGCTGAGTCAGTGCCAAGGCAGGAAACCTCCCAGACTCAGCCCTGTTTACCTGCTGTGACCTCTCAACCCCCCTCCTGACCCACATGTTCCCTATGGGGTGGGTGCACGGCCGTGGCACGGCAGGTAAACACGGCTCGGGTTGTGACATCACCAGAGGCGGTGTGAGGACCAGCACGGCTGTTTTACACACCAGCAAAGGGGTGCTGGAGTCCCGGGGTGACCCCCTCTGTGGGATACCCCGCATCCCACCGACACGACACCCCGTGCCAGGCCCTGAGATGTTTGCCTTTCCCGGTCTAAAGTCCTCACGGGGGGGAAAATGCGCTCGGGAGCGCCTGCACAGCAACGCGCTCGGTGCAAAGTGCAGCAGCGCGGCGAGTCACACCTAAAACAAACAGACACGGGTGGCGGTGGAAACTCGGGGACTGCTCACACGGTGGCAGCAGCGCAGCATCCAGCACAGCGGGGATGGAGCAGGGATGACGCTCACTGAGGGAATGCAGCAGGGATGAGGCAAGGCGAGGGGGATGCTGCAGCCTCCACTGCCAGGGAAATGCAGGTTGGGAGGGACAAAGCCACCAAGAAGACCCCCCCACACCTCAGCCCAGGACATCACTCCCAGATGCAGGGAATGAGGTCCCCCACGGCTCTGGAGTAGGAGGTGACACCCGTGCCCCCTCCCCAGGGTCCAGCACGGTCCCCATGGCACTGGGACAAAACTGGTGAACAGCAGAAGCCTTGCCGGGACTGGAGTGACACCCACAGCTCTGCCCCATTCCTGGCTCCCAAAGGGCAAAGCTTTTAAAACCACAGATGGGATGGATGAGCACCCACACCCCACCCCATACATGAAGGGAAACACCAAATATTTGCAGGGAATTGCTCCAAATGCAGCAAATCCCACCCCTGTCTGTGCCCAGCTCATGTCTGCCGTGCTCAGCAGTTACCCTTTAATGCCACATTTAATTCCCATTAATGCTCGATTCCAGCTGTTGGAGAGCCAGCTGGCTTCTCCTGAGTTTTTCCAGTTTTTCTTTGCTCCAACTCTCTCCACTTCAGACTGTGGTGGCTCTTACCTGCTCTGCAGCTTGTCCCAAACCCAGAAGGCTGTTTCTGTTTAAAAAAAAAAAAGAAGAAAAGGTACATCTCTTCATCTGTACCCTCATTATGGGCTCAAAGAAAGAGAAAATCATTGCAAGTTGTCTTTGCTCTGGCAAACACAGATTGACTTCAAAAGGGTCTCAGGCCCCTCTGCAGTGCTGGCACAGCCCTACAAGTGACTAATGTAATTCAAATAATAAAAGGAATAATAATTATTATTTATTATTTATATAATATAAATTTATTATTATAACTAGAGTTATATATTATTATAATGATTTATCAATCTGTAAATTAATATCAATAATTTATCCATTAATAAAAGAGTACGACATTTTCTTGTTTCTCCATCCCTTCTGCTTTTCTTTGTCCTTCTGTATACGAGGGGGACATCTCCTGGCTGTCCCCCTCATTCCCACTTCTTTACTTACCTCAAACCCCTGAAACCCCAATTTTATAGGGATGCAGACTGTCCCAGCCTCCTGCCAGGATCACTGCATCCAGGTGCAGCCTGGCAAGCTGGTCCAGCTTCTCCTGCATCCCCCCATCACCCTGGAGCCCCCCAAATTCACGTGGCAGTCAGGGTGTCCTGCACCCCGATGCCAACAACCAGCCCGGGCTCTCCATCTGCCAAGCAATTAAACCACGTGGAGCCTCATCTGTACTTTAAAATAAGCTTTATTTAGATCTTTTATAATTTTATATTTGCATCCATGCCTTCAAGGATTCTCCCCCGCTCACGGGGGGAAAAGTTAACTCTAATGTTACCCATAATTCATATGCTATTTAGCAAAGTTCTCTTTTAAATAAATCATCCTCTTAGTAATTTTTAGAATTATTTCCTAATTTACAAAAAAAGCTGAAATGCAAAGGAAACTACTCGGTAACAAGGAGATTGCTCATCTCTTCGGGTGGTTTAGAGTTTAAATTATAAAAACGCAAGAACCAGAAAAAAAAAAGAAAACAAAACAAACAAAAACCGAACCAACAAAACAACCCCCCCAAAAAAAAAACCCCAACAAAACGTATAAAAATGCTTCTCTGCAGAGAGAAAAGAGCCTGGGGGGGCTGGTCCCTCTGACACCCCCTCCATGGCCTCTCTGCATCATCCCACGAGCAGGAATACACAGCGCGAGGGCATCGGCGATTTAAGACGAAAAACCCCTTTTTTTCCGTCTCAACCAGGGCGCGCGCCATCGGAATTAAGAAAAATAATACACTATTATAGTTCATTAAATAAAATCTTAATACATTTTTTTTTTTCCTTTTAAGAGCTTAAAATTATATCATAAGCATTAAAGCATAAGGTACTTATCTTGGCATAAGCAGAGCGCGGCGCGTGTTAGTGGGGAGGGGAAGCGGCCGCCGCGCCGGTGGGGGGAGGGTTGGGGGGGGGTGTGGTTTTGGGGCATTTCCAAGGGATTTTTTCGGAAGCACAAGCTCCACCTGTGCTTCAAAATCACCCCAGAGCCAGAAAAACCTCCCCGGTAGGAATTCGTACCAATTTCTCCCCCACTCTCCCCCCTCCCCTCACCCCACCCCATGGCAGCGGTAACACCCCAAACTGGAGAGGGGTGGTCGGCCCTGTCGGGGAAACTTCTAGGGACACGGGATATTTCGGGATATCACCTTTCCCCTGCTCCCAGCTCGTGCCAAATCCCCCTAAATTTTACTTGAAGCAAAGGGTGAGCCCCCAAAAAGCAGGGAAAAACAGCGGGCAAAGCTCCTCACCAGCTTCCCCACCCCCTCCCGTCTGATTTCCCGGCACGTATTTAGGTTTTCCAAGGCGTTAAGTGCTCCTGGGGAAGCCGAGGGAGCCCAGGGTGGGGGGGGTCCACGGCTCTGACACCCCCCAATTCCCCCCTCCTCCTCCCCCCCACAACAGCAGCTTCCCAGGACAATACAGTACAAACACCCCCTTCCTCCTCCCGCCCCATCCCAACCGACGTGGAAAAATATAAAAATCCCAAAACTTCTGCAATAATTTAGTTAGAATAGCTCCTCTGGGTTTGTGCAAATAAATTAAAACAACTAAAAAGGAACGTTAAAACACTTATTTCCAGACCGGCAGGCGTTACAACCAGCCCGGGTGCTCGGCCAGGAAGACATCACAGCGAAGGAGATTTTGTTGTTGTTGTTGTTGTTGATGATGTTGTTGTTTTTGTGTGTTTTCCCCTCTAAGGTCCCTCAGCTGGGCAGGTCCTTCGTCCCCAAGCGAGGACATCCCGCGGGCTGGGCTCCGGAAAACAGCGGGTTTCGGACAAGAGACGTCACAAGCACAAAGTGCACAATATTTCTGGTATTTACAGAGACACAGCAGTCCTTCAAGTTTCAAGTTTTGTCAAAAGAAAAAGAGAAGAGAACAACAAAAAAAAACAACAAAAAAACAAAGAACAAAAAAACACCCCCAAAACTGACGAACTGAAGCGACAACGAAAGGAGTTACCGGGATGGGGAAAAAAAATGAAAAAAAAAACAAAAACATGGGAAAAAAAAAAAACAGGGGGAAAAACTGAAGTTACGACACAGCTGCATCGCTCCCAAGACAACAGGTAACACGTCCACAGGTGGGGGATATGTACAGTGGCAGCCGCCCGGCACAGGGGGGGTCACCAGTCCGCATCCTCCTCGATGTAGTAGTCGGGGGCCGTCCCGTCGAAGAGCCCCGGGTCGAGGGACTTGCGCTGCTTCCCCCGGGCAAACACCCTGGAGATGGAGCCAAAGCCCATCTTCTCTTTCTTCTTTTTCCGTTTTTGGTCTTCCAGGTCCTCTAGAGACTGTGGGAGGAGAGGACACGGGTTTGGGTATCCAGGGATTCCTTCGTCCCTCCCCACCCACTCACACAGGGGATGATGGACCACACGGTCACAGCCCCTCAAAAAATATTTGAGTTCAGCTCCCGAAAAGTATTTGCATCCAGATCCCAAAAAATATTTGCATCCAGGTCCAGAGCAACGTTAAGGTGCTGGACTGAAATAAAATAATATTCCTGAAACTTGTGTGGTGGAATTTGCAGCAAAATTGAAACACCACCCCCCCCCCCATTCCCCACACATTTTTGGGATTTTAGCTAAACTCAACTGTTCAGGATTTTGGCTCCAGGAATAAATCAGAACAAAGGTCTGTCCACAGCTTGAAAAAAATATCCCAATGGTTTAGGGTCAAAAACAGAAGATAACCTGCTTTGCCTGTGCCTTACAAAAATCAAGACCCCAAAGGGCCCTGAGCACAGCAAATGCCTAAGGCATTACATGGACTTTGGGGCAAATTACAGGAATCTGAGACATCAAAGACTCACAATTCAAGATGACTTCAATTCATTTTTTGTAAGACCCCAAACTGGTGCCTCTGAGCCCCCCCAAATTATTTTCTAGCGCAGGAGGGGTTCTCACGAGCAGGGTCTGAGAGGATTCGTGCCCTACCTGTACGATTGGGTTGTGCAAGTTCTTCTGTACCGGTCCAGGACTGTCCCCCTGTGGCAGAAAGAGACAGATCCATTGGATCAGCCCCAACACAGCCTGAGCCCTCCCACCTCCACAGTTAAAAAAGCACCTTGTTCGGGCAGCTGAACTGCGGCGGGGCTGGGCTAAAACCCCAGGAGAGCGGCTTTGCGGGCCA
Source organism: Empidonax traillii (assembly GCF_003031625.1). Classification (NCBI taxonomy): domain Eukaryota; kingdom Metazoa; phylum Chordata; class Aves; order Passeriformes; family Tyrannidae; genus Empidonax; species Empidonax traillii. Next base: position 131,259 of record NW_020956310.1, on the reverse strand, counting down.
GCAACGCTCCAGGCTGCCCCACACCCCAAACCCAACGTTGTTTTGGGAAGGGGAGGACCCGCTGCAAGCACCCCCCCCCCCCCTCCCCAACCACCACACAGGGCCTTACGTTGCAGAGCGAGTGTGTTCGATGCCGGGGGGAGTTGATGTCACTCGGCGTGGACGACCGGTCGCCCTCGGCCGCGGAGGCGTCGGAGATGATGGACGGCTGCCGGGAGTGGCAGGGGCTCACTCTGACGGCTGCAAGGCAGGGGAGGAGTTAAAATCACGCCAGCAAACCTCCGCTTCACTTCTAAAAAGTTATTTAGAGAGGGGGGGGTTTACCCGCTTTTTGGTACCCATGCAGGGGTTTGGCAACCAGGACCTGCCCGTGCCCTGAGCCAGGGGGTGCCCACCTTGCCGGTCCGCCGAGTGCTGGGGGTGTGAGTGGTACAGGGTCTGCTGGCTCTGCCGGATGGCGGCGGTGAGCGGGAGGTCAGCCTGCATCACCCACTCCTGGTTCCCGTTCAGCACCGTCTCGCCCGGCATGGCCAAGGAATGGCGCTTGGGGACGTCCTTGGTCAGCGTGGCCAGGGATTGCTTGGCCTGGGGGAGGACACCGAGGTGATGGTGACGGAGCAGGAAAACCCCGTGAACATCTGCTGGGGCAGCAGAACAAGGAGCAACGCACTGCACCAAACCCACCCGCCCCACGGCAAGTAATTACCCAAACTATGCTGCAGCCCGTGCTAAGGATCACAGAACCACAGGATATGCTGAGATGAAAGGGATCCATCAGGATCACTGAGCCCAAATCCTGGCCCTGTGCAGGATACCCCAACAATCTCACCGCGTGCCTAAGAGCGTTGTCCAAACGCTTCTTGAACTCAGACAGTCCTGGTGCTGTGACCACTGCCCTGGGGACCCTGCTCCAGTGCTCAGCCACCCTCTGGGTGAAAAACACTTTCCTGATATCCAAGCTAAACCTTCCCCAACTCAACTCCAGCTGTTTCGAGTCCTGTCACTGGTCATGAGAGTGAAGAAGTCAGTACCTGCACCTGCACTGCCCCTCAGGAGCATGCTGAAGACCACAGTGACATCTCCCCTCAGTCTCCCCCTCTCCAGGCTGAACAAACCAACTGCCTTCAGCTGTTCCTCATAAGGCTTCCCCTCCAAACCCTTCCCCGTCCTCATGGCTCTCCTCTAGATGCTACCTAATAATGTCTTTGGTGCCCAAAGCTGCACACAGGACTCAAGGTGAGGGATTCCAGGTGAGGCCAAGCTCCTTTCTAGAGATGGAATTTCCCCCCTCCCATTACTGCAGTAATGCAGCCACCGCAGCAGCCCCTCAGGTCTGGATGAGTCCCCCCAGCTCACCATGGCCAGCTCGGCCTCCAGCTCTTTCATGCGGTTGTCCTTCAGGTCGAGCTGGGAGCGGAGGGCACTGGCGTGGTCCGTCGCCTCCTTGGCTTGTCGCCGCAGCTCCCACTTCTCCCGCTCCAGGAGGTCCTTCTCCTTCGCCAGGGCTTTCACTGCGTCCTCGCTCTCCTGTCAGGACACGGGGTGGCCATCAGGGAGGGAAAATCCTTGTGCTACCCCAAACCCCTCTGCAGTGACACTCTCAGGGACCACCCAACCACGAGCGGTACCTTTGGGATCACAAGAGCCCCGCGTCGGCAGGGATGGCTTCCCTTTTTTGGGGAGCTCCAGGATGCAGCCAGTCCCCCAAAAAGCAATGCTCACTGAGCACCTTGTTAAAATTAGACGGGATTTCGCACGTCTGGCTCAATTCCCTCCAGTATTTCACAGGATCACACAATATTCTGAGTTGGAAGGGACCCACAAGGATCATCGAGTTAAGCTCACACTGGGATCAAACCCACAACCCTGGCGTTATTAGCACTGTGCTCTAACTAACTGAGCTAATCTCAGGCTTAACCTGCCGCGGTCCAGCTGGGATTTTAGAGGGTTTTTTTGCCTGATTACAAACCAGGTTTCACGCTCAACCCGCTGCCGGCCCCCTGTGCCACCAGACCAGGGTGCTGTGGCTCCCACACTCACTTTCCTGTGCTGCTCGTAGTTGCGGATGAAGTCCCGGAGCTGCTCCTCCCGGCTCTCCAGCGTGGCGTACAGCTGCTGCATCTGGCTCACCAGGTCCGTCTTCTCCCCCTTCAAGCGCTTGCGGTCGGCTTTCATGGCTGTGGGAGAGAGGATGGATCGAGCACGGAGGGCACAGCAGCCCCTTGCTTCCACAGATTTTATTTTTTTAAGGAAAAAAAAAAAAAGGTAGCAAAAGTACGACCCCGGGGCGATGGGCTGGGAGAAGATGCCTCATTCGCCCCGATCGCTGCAGCCCCCAAAACGCCCATCAAGCCTTCTCGTTGCTGCCCACCCTCCAAGGGGCAGCTCAGCCCCCTGGGAAAGGAGATTCCGGAGCAAAAGTGCTGCCTCAGCCTGAGGGCCCGGCACAGGAAAACCTGCTGCTCCCTTTCCAAGGTAAATAAACCACAGCCCGTTTATTTTTAGCAGCGGGGCGGATTCCGGCAGCGCTCCCACGAGCCCAGGGCACAGCTCCCCAGGCGTCTCCTTCCAGCTCAGTGATGCTGTGTTGGGATGAGGGGCGAGAGCAGGAGCGCCACAGGATGCAATGGGGTGTTTCAAAACCCAAAACCTTCCCGTTTTCCCTCTCCCAGTCACCAGCAAGGGATGCTCGCTGACCACCAACACTGGGACAGTGGGCGGAAGGCTGGTAATCCAGGGAGAATTACAGAAATCCGAGGTAGGAGAAGGAGTTTCAGTCATTTCTGTACGTTAACGCTTTACCCAACCTTGAACTTGGTCCTTGGCAGCACTGCAGAAATGCCCTGTAGCTCCCTGCTCCAGATACACCCCATAACACCCTGTTTAGGAATCAGAATACAAATATTGCTTTTTATTACACATTCATGCTTTTCCACCCTGAGGAAGTGCTGTTCCCAGGGGAGCAGGATGGTATGAAACATGCTCTGCCCCTCCATCACTCCCTGCATTCGCTCAGCTGAGTCTTGCAAGTTATCCCTCTATATTAAAAAAAATAAATATCCTAAACCCCCTTGAACTCACCAGAAAAACCAGCCCCTAAGCTCCAGGAGCTGCTTGTACTACAAAAACCACTAGAAGATGATGCAGCCATCACGAGTGGGACCCGTCTCTATGCACACATCCCACCTTTTTCCACTAGATTACAGAAATCCAGGGTGGGCGTTTCAGCCCATGCTGTGTTTTCTACACCCTGTGATGAGTCACTTCACTGGGGGCTTAAACTACACCACAACGTGCCTCCCCTAGTGAGGCCCGTGTGACATAAAGACAATTTACACGAAATACGGGGAAACTGTGATCGTGTCATGCTTCAAAGGGATTCATTTGCCTCAGGCACCTTCGGCACCCTTGGTTTGGTGCCTCTGCCTCGTCCCAGCACAGGGGTGTTCTGCTCCCACCCTCCTCTGCCTGGGGACCCTCAGTAAGTCATCTCCACCTGTGTGCAAGCAGGGAGAGCATCGTTACCAGACATGCACTGCAGCCCCCAGGCACCCTCAGGCAGAATAACCTGGTAAGAGTGATCACCCAGCCCCGAAATGTGCTGGAATAGCCCCCAGAATTAAAGCCCCCTCACAGCTCTGTGCACCTCCTGCATCCCACCCCAGCTTGTCACAATCACCGGCTCAGAGAGGGCTTCACTCAGGTAGGAACTTATTTCTGTGCACAGGTTTTACTCTACTTATTTTACTGTTTTTTTTTACTGTAAGTGTGTGCTGAGGATAAAGAAAGTGCTCAGGATGGAACCATGAGGAAGGGAGGGGCCTTGCAGATCAGAGGATAAAAAGGTGGGGAAAACTAAATTAGACTAAATAGTGGAAGAAGTGGGAGATGCTTGGGACAATGGGGATTTTTATCTGTTAAAAACTAAGGGATGAAACTCTTCAGACAAACTGCCATTAAGCATCAGAGGTAAAACAAAACACAGAAAAACAGAAAACCAGGTAGGAAATGCCACAAAAATCCATATTGTTCCGTAACAGGGAGCTCTTGGGAGTCTTCTTCACTCACTTCAATGAACACAACTCCTCCTGGGACAACTCAGCCCCTTCCAACACCGGGACTTCTCTTACTTTTTTTCCCAGCTTAAGAAATCACTACAGAAACCCTCTAAAAACAATCACAACCACATCTAAGTCTTCGAAAGAGGCCTTTCCTGCTGCCTGTGTGTATTTAACCACAACCTTTCTCTGCCCAGTTCTTTCACTGGAACTAAAACCTTGCTGAAAAAGAAAAATTAATGATAAGTTGACTGAGCCATACTGGGGTGAGATCCAGACCCCACAGACACATATACACATATATTTAATTTCCTCAAGGATAATGAGAGGCTCTTATAAAAGTTTAAGTCACATTAGGCACTCTTTGATGCTGGAGGTGACAAAAGACTCCTAATGAATTTAATTAAATAGTGAGTCCCCCATAGCATAGAAACCTCTTTAATTACTGGCAACATTCAGGACCTTTAAAGATTTACAGAAAACACTTCATCACTCACCCATAAAACAAATAAAGATGCTCATAAGTACTATTAGGAGAAGGGTAACTTTCTCCCAAGGTTGAATATGTATCACTTTACTAATATCAACCAATATTTATGCCAATGCATCAGCACTGCAAGAAGATTATGAAGTTTGGGTATTGCAAGAGCAGATTTTTTTCTGTTAACCCAACAGGACAATTTACCATTTGTTTCAGTTCATATTTGAGAGATTTGCTAAAATTAACACACTTTTTTTTCCCCTCCCCTCTATTACTCTCCCTCCTCCAAAACCGATTAGCTCCTAAGCTTAAAGAAGATTTATCAGTCATTTGAGAACTTCATTCCAAACCAAATTAATGGGAAATTAATTGAAAAAGGCAGGAGAAAAAATAAAAAGTGAGGCAGAAGTGAGCTGTGAGCGCTGCCAGGAGCTCCTGGACCAAACCCCACTTGCTGCAGCAGTTTAATTCCTCCTCAGCAAACAAACCCAGCTAATTACTCGGTCGGGGAAAACGAGCCTTTGCAATCCACGGCGCGACGGCAGGGCCAGCCAAAGAGGAATAAAGCAGATTTTCACTGGCTATCTGGGCCATCCAAGGAGGTGAAATGGCTTTTTCCTTTAATCTGATGATCCAGGGCGAGCTTTCTATATCCCACCCCCCACCCTGAGTATCCCAACTAAGCTCTCGCCCAGCTCATCGGCGCGGGGGACTCTCCGGCCAGACCTCTGACCTGTTCATAAGACAAAGAAGCAAGAAATCCTAAACCCAGAGCGTGAGTGGAAAGTAATTCTCTTATTTGCATTATTTATTTTCCCCTCCCACCCAAAGCATGTGGCAGAAGGAGCGGGGGGGGGGGGACCCACCAGCCCCCCCCTGGACTGGGCAGCTCAGCGCCAGCCTCGGCAGCAAGGGATGGGGGAGATGGGTTGGGAGCAGCAGGGTGAACCCCCTCAGCTCTCACTGCCAGCCCCCATCCCCACCTGCACAAGTGTTATTTGAGCTTCCACCTCCTGCCACACGATCCCTCCCCTGAGCACTGGGTCCTCTGGGAGGAGGATGATGGGCACAGAGATGTAACGGGACCGGCTCCGCGCTGGGCCCTTCCTGCTGCCAAAACAATTAAAAATCCACCCACTCCACGCCTTTTATTTCCAGCTCTATGTGATGAGCCAAAACCCAGCTGCTCCACAGGAGAGGCACAGCCTTGCCTGGGGCAGCAGCAGCACGGATGGAACCACCCAGTGATGCCACCACCAACAGTTGTTACCACTACGTGGCCCCAGTCTGGCCTCACATCTAACAACTTCCAGCTGTGAACTGGCTCCTGCATCCCAAAAGCAGGCACCTCCCCTCAGGAGAGGGGCTGCTGTAATTACCACCCCTCCCCTTTGAAATCAATCATATCAAATTAAGGGAAAATAAATTACAGAATATCCTGAGTGGGAAGGGACCCGCACGGATCACTGAAGTCCAACTCCTGGCCCTGGCAGGTGGTGGAGACCACACCATCCAGATGAGCTTTTGGAGGACATAATAATTAGTTTTACTACCTTGATAACACGATATTAGATGAAAAACATAGAAACATCATCTCTGCCCAGCTTCACATTCCCGGAATGAGGCAGCAGAGCATCAGGGCACTGGCAGCAGACGCAGCCCACCTCTGACACTCCAAAGAGCAGCTTCCCATGACTCCCATTCACTTCCAAGGCCTTCTCTGGCCTCACACAATGTGAATTTTCATGCCAGGAGCAGAATCAGAGCTTCCTTTGTTGCTTACTGAATCATACCCTGAATTTTCCAAGGCAGGGAAGGGCATCCTCAGGGAGCACCGCTCAAACCTCAGCGATGCCCCGTGTAAACCCATCCTGTCCCATTAACATTTACTTAATTTCTCCTGTTTCTCCCTCCCAACCATGAAATTCAATACTGTCACCATGACTAACCCATAAAATCGGTCAGCCCTGTGCAGGGATCTCAGAGCTGTTCCTTGCTTTGTAATTAAATCGGCGCGTTCGCCTCGCGGGCGCAGCCGTCACATCGGGAAGATCTTGACGTTGCAGACGTCAACGTTACGTGGCGTCAGGCAGAGCCAGCGGTCACTCCTGGGGGTGCAGAGGCACTGTGCAGGCAGGAAATTGGAGTCCAAAGTCGAATTTCAGGAAAAAGTTAGGAGAGGCATTTTACCTTGGGGGAATTTACCTGGAAACACCCTGCTACGAGGCCAAGGGCTTTCCAAACCTGACCCCAACGGGCAACAAGGTGATCAGTGACCTCTGAAAATTTAAGGTGGGGGCCTCAAAGGTGAACAACAGGTTTTCTGTAGAGAGCTCCATGTCCCTATGATGGAAAGGGATTCCCTGGTTGGGTCCATGGCTGCAACATCCATCTGTCAGAACATCCATTCACTGGGACACCTGTCTTCCAGGTCACCCATTTTCTGGGATACCCATCCACCAGGACACTCATCTTCTGGGTCACCCATCCACCCATTTCTCTGCTACCCACCCCATCACTGCAGCAACCTGAGGGTGCTGTGAGTTTCTCCAGGAGGTTCTTCCCAACCCAAACACACCATCCTTGGGAAGGTCACAGCTCCAAGCTGCAGGTTTGGGAAGGAGGAGACCAGGCTACAACCCATTTGTGGAGCAGACACAAGGCTGGTTCACACCTTCCCGAGCAGCAGGGAAAGGCAGCCTGAGGTTTCCACCTTGGCACTCGGAAAGGAAACAGAAACCAGGTTTGCTCTCCACATGATAATCCCGCAGGCGAGGTCCAGCATATGGGATGAACCTTCCTAGAAATGGGGTTTCTGCCATTAGCCCACATGCTCCTGGATGTCACCTGGCCAAGAGGCTCCTCTTGGAGCCCCCCAGGCGCTCAGGCCCCATCCCTGCCCACAGCAGGACCAGCAGTAATAAAGCTGTCTGCAGCTTTTTTCCCCCGAGGATTCCCACATCAGAAATCCACACCACATCCATACCTCTCCAGCCAGGGCTGGGCAAATAATAATAACTGCATTGATGCTGGAAGCATGATCCAGAGTCCCAGTCCTGGCAAAGGCGGAGAGGGAGATAGGATGTGGCACTATGGAATTTTAATTGGATGTTAATTGATTTTAAAAAAAAGTGCAAGGGCTGGAATTAGCCCAGGAAAAAGTGGAATAATGATGGATACAGCACATGCTGCCAGGGATGCAGAAACTGGTCAAATTAATCCTGCAGAGCATCCTGTGCTGGGCCAGATCCCTGCTCCCTCCCTCCACGGCACGGGCTTGTTGGCACGGCACAGGGAAGATGCTGCACGGGCTGATCAGCTCTATCCCTGTGCCAAATGCTGTTGGAAAGGGCTGGGAATGCCCCTCCAAGAGGGGACCCTCCACCCAGACCATCACAACCCAAAACCCAGTGAGGCCACGCAAAATAAACGCTCCTAGAAGGTGCTGCAGCCCCCACTGGCAAACCCCACCGGCAAACCCTCCCTGCTTCCCTCCGCAGCGCGGCCTGGAGAGCCAAGATCCATCTGAACCAGCTGCGCTGCACTTCCAGGCTCCGAGCCAGCGACGATGACAGCTTTCCATATAATTTATCTGCTAATGACATTCCGCAGGACCCAACGTGGATCGCGGGACGCTGAAGGCGCAGGGACGGCGTGGCCAACGCTGCTGGGCACAGGGCTGTGCAGGGATGCAGGCAGGAAGGGAGGCAGGCTGTGAGGAGGAAGCTGCTCCTGGGAGATGCTTTCTGCCTGCAGAACACGACTGTCACAGATCCCTGAACTACAGGACAGCACGGCCAAGTCTCCCAGCGCTCCTGGCTCTGCCTTATCCCGCAGTTCCTTATAACACAGAGCCACCCCTTCCCCAGCGTGTCCATCAGCAGATGCATTTCTCCTGGCAGGACCAGTCACCAGGCGCCGGTTTTTCCTCCCCTTTTGGCTACGTTTCTCTACGGACAATTTTTCATGGAAAGGAAAAAAGGACTTTTTTTTCCCCTCCAGCTGCTGATCCCGTTTTCACTTTATCCGTCTCGGTCGCCGTGCCAAGCCTGCTTTGCTGCCCAGATCCAGCCCAGCCAGCTTTTCCAAATGACTCAAAAGCTTCCCAATATTGCAGAGGAGGGAAGAAGCATCGATTGAAAAAGGCTTCAAATTATGTGCCTTTCCAAGTGCCAACTTACATTCCCTCTCCCTAGCCACCACACCTGCAGAGAAGTCCTGGAAAACCAACCCCAGGGGCTCCAACAGTGGCAAAGAAAAGCCCAATAAAAACCCCAACATTATATTATTTAAATATTTAAATAATCACGATTTCCAAGCCAAATTAACTTTTTCTCCTCCACAGAAGCTCGTGTGACCTCACCGCAGCTTCTTAGATGACTTCTTGCTCTTTTTTCTTTTTGCACATGTATAACAACAGCTCTGCTTTTCTGCATTTTGCATTAATCAGCAGTTCCCCTTCCACACACACAGAGCAAATACTCCCTAATTAAGGTTTTTCTCCTCCAATTACAGTTCTATAAACCCAGAGCATTTCCTGCTGCCGGAGGCTGCACCGGTGGCGTCGGGGGAGGCAGGATTTTGAAGGCATTTTGGCTGCTACCGATACATGGGGGATGCTTTTGTAAATCAGACACAGTGATCACATAAAATTTCCTGAACTCCCTTCCCCAAACACTGACTCAGCCCAATCCCCTGCCCCTCTGAGCGTCCCGGCATCCCGGACAGGGGGAGACGTGGTGGCCCCCTGAGCTCCCCACGTGCCGCTCAGCCTCTGAGCCTGAAAACTTCTGACAGCTTCTCCTCATAATCCGCAAACATGAGCTGACAAGTGCAAGTTATACTCGGTATGCTGGGGATTTGAGATGATATTTAGAGCCGCGGCGCTGCCAGGGTTTGACGTGTGAGAGCTTTCCCCGCTCAGGATCATCCCCCGGCTCCAGCTAACAAACCGTCCTGCACGGATTTATTGCCGGCTCGTTTTTTGGGGCGGAAAAGCTGCAATGTTGCGTTTTGCCCCGCACAGCCCGGTCCTGGGGGCTTGCTGTGCTGGTGAGGGAGGGAGAGCATGGCCCTGGCTGCAACAAACAAGGCATGGAGGAAGGAGGAGACCCTGCACATCACCTGGAGGGAACTCCAAGAGGGATAAGGAAAACTGCAGTCACCAGGAAACTCGCTGCTTCCCTCCTAACAAGTCTGAGGGGCTCAAATCCAACCCACCCCCAACCTCCAGCTGCATTTCAGCTGCTGCCTTGGCTCTACTCTACAGCTGTGGAGGAATTCCTTTGCAATGCTGCAAACAGCCCCCACACCCCATTTCCCAGCCCATCACTGCACCCCAGCCCCCTCTTGGGGAGGGGAAGGGGCAGCAGATCAGGGGGGTCCCAGTGAGACCACGTGCACATGGTGAGGGCCCTCTGCACAGCCTAAATGAAAAGGATGGCTTTCCCATCCCTCACAAATCAACTCTTTGGAAGTTCCGGGTGCTGGGGAGGGGCGCAGGAGAAGAAGGAGGCGCGGCTGAGCCTTACCCTGCAGAGCCTCCTTGGCACGTGCCAGCTCCTGCTCCTTCTGTGCCAGCTGCACCTTCAGCTCGGTGGCCGAGAGCACCTCCGGGGACTTGCTGCCGTGTGTCTCCTCCAGGTCCTTGGTCAGCATTTCCTTCATTTGCCGGAGCAGGTGGACCTCCTCCTGCAGCTGGGCCACCTCCTCCCGCAGCAGCGCTGGAGGAAGAGGAGACACAATGCGAGGAAGTGAGTGACGGCTCCCGGCACGGCCCCCCGCCCCCGCTGGGAAACTCCAAACCCAGGGAAACGCTGCTGGGGTGACCCCTCCCCACCGGCAAAAACTGCTCTGCACAGAGTCCAAACCCTGCCCTGTTCTGGGAACAGAGAAAGGAGGGCGAGGGACGACACGGGGAAGGCGCCGGGAGAGGGACGGGGAAGTCTCCACTGGGTGCTGCTTTTGCGTTAAAAAATTAAAAATAAATGTTAATGCGAGAATAATAAACAAAGGAGTGCTTTCCCATACAAGCCACTCGCTGGCAGGGTGCTCACACGGCCAGGATCCAGCAGAGCCTCCCGAGCTCCAGTAAGTCCCACACACCTCAGGTCTGCCTGCAGCCACCCACGTGCTCAGAGCACACTCCACAAAACCCAACAAACCCATTACGAGACAGGAAAAGGGAAGAAGACACTTCCACCTGCAGACCTGAACCCTGAATTTTGCAGATTTACTTCCAGTGATTGCTCACTCTGAGCAGCTGCAGTGCAGGAGCATCCCAGCAGAGCCCAGCCTGGATCCCCTCCACAACAGGCGCTGGGGGAAAGCTCCAGACACCTCTTTTCCTACAGCCACATCCACTGTTTAATGTAATAATAATAATAATAATGCCATTTCTACACTGTACCCATTGCCCTCATCCTGCCAAACACTTTGGGGCTGTGTGTGCACCACTGCAGTTCTCCAGCTGAGTTTGGTTTGCTTTCCTTCCCCTTTAAAAACAGGCAGAGAAAAGCCCTTATCCCAAAGTAGCTTTTTGATTTCACAAAATCATTGAACGGTTTGGCTTGGAAGGGACCTTAAAAACCTTTAAGACAATCATGTCCAACCCTCCTGCCATGGGCAAGGACATCTTCCACTAGACCAGGTTGCTCCAAGCACTATCCAACCTGTCCTTGGACACCTCCAGGGACGGGACATCCACATCCTCTCAGGTCTGCATCCCGCCCACCCAGTCCGCAGTTACCAGAAAAACGAAATAAAAGTTAAAACCAACACCCCCTCTCCAAGCTACCGCAACTGGGTCCTCTCCCCAGCGTCCCTCTGTAGCAGCCAGCCCGGGGGACACCAACTGGGCATGGAATATTGGGGTTTTCCCCCCTGTTTTCGCTCGGGTCCCTCCACACGTGCGCTGCCCGCTTCCTTTCCGGCACCGAGGCCGGGAGGTGACGCCGGAGGCAGGACAGGGAGAGGCGGCTCCTCCCCGGCAGCTGCGCCAGGAAGGCATAAAATCTGGTTCACATACTTGAAATGCTTCCCGAATGAAAACTGGCAAGGCCCCATTCTGTAAATTATTCAGCAATAAAGTCACTAACGAGGAACAGTCGAGCCCCGGGCCGGGGGGTTTGGTGCAGCCCAAAGTGCTTTCTTGAAATCCGTGCAAAACAGCAAGAACAAGAGGCGGCCAAGGCCAACAGGATCTTTCCCAGGGATGGCAGAAACGTCCCCTCCAGCCTCTGGGAACCCGGAGAGGATGTGAAGGGCTTGTAAACTGTGGAATATTGACTGTGTAAAACACACCCCGTGCCTTCCCCGGCCACAGAAAGTCCCACAAAACATCCCTGGCTGCAACAAATTGCTCATTTTTTTTCCCCCACTGGTAACTCATTTTCACCTTTCCTTACATGTCACTTCTCCCAAGAGACACAGAGGGGTATTCCCAGGAAAAAATCAACCAGCAGAGGAGGATGGGGCAGGGCAGCTTGCACCAATCTCAACGAATTCCTGGAAACTGCAGCATTTTGGTGGGAACCAAGAAAATCCCCACGTGGCAGGGACCCCTCAGGGGAAGGAAGAGTGGAAACAAGACCAAGAACAGGCAGTCCAGGGGGGAATTCTGCAGCAGAGAATCCCAGAGGGGTCCTTGGGCCCCAGAACTCCTTGCTATGACACACTCTACAGTGCAGTCCCCCAAAACTGCACCATTCCTCTCTGGTCCCAGTTAGAAAACAGTGAAGAAACCCCAAAGCATCCATCCTCCAAAGCAGGCAACAAGGGAATTTCATCCCCAACTTAGTGCTCAGCTCCCAATCCCAGTAGAAACTGCTGAAGAATTAAAATCCAAGATCTATGGGAAGTTGTAGATGCAATCTTGAGAGGAGCATGAGGCACCACACTCCCCATGCCACCAGCTGCAAGCCAGAGTCTAAGGAGGACTTGAATTATTGAACCTGAGATCACCCATATATCCAAAATTCTTACTCTTTTATAGATATAATTTGAGATATACATATCTGTACAAAAATGGATAATGCTTTGCATTATATAGTTATATTTGCTATCTATCTGTATTATATATAAGGCAAAGCCAAATCAGTTTTGAATACACATATATATCTTTCTATGTATATAAAATTGGAAACTACAATCCACGTAGCCAAAGTTTGAAAGGAAAGTTCCTCTTCCTAACTCCCTCCCAGGGCCGCTACCAATGTCATAGAATCTCAGAATGGTTTGGGTTGGAAGGGACCTTAAACCTCATCCAGTTCCACCCCCTGTCATGGGCAGGGACACTTCCCAGTAGATCAGGTTGCTCCCCAAGCCCCATCCTACCAGGCCTTGGACACCTCCAGGGATGGGGCAGCCACAGCTTCTCTTTAAAATCAAAACTCAACTCATCTCTAGGTCTTGAATCCTTATTTTCTTCTAATAATGTTCTTTATGACATTTCTGTTTCCTATCCCAAGACAGAGGTGTATGTAGAGGTATATTTATCCTGCTGACATCCTGGATAAAATCACCCCCCTCGACTCATGGCCCAGCAAAGCAAAAACCATCTCACTGGTAAACTCATGAAAGCAGCACAAAATGCAGCTTTCACCTGAGACAGTAATTCACCAACAGGAGCCTTGTCGTTTGCACTGCATCCATCTCTAACACATCCCCTCCGTGTGCAGCAATCGTGTCAGCTGAGTTACACAGAGAAAAAAAAAAAAGCTTTTAAATGGATGTCTTTAAAGTGATGCCTGTTCCAAGGCCAGTAAAAAGCTTTGCTGCTGCACAGAGAGTGGATCTGCTGCCCAGAGGAGGCCAAGACGGGATCTGCAGGGGCAGGAGTGGAAACTTCGGCCCCAAATGCTGTCTGGAGGTGTTCACCACAACTACAAAAACTCCAAAAAAATCTGATTTGCGTTGTCTGTTAACACCTATCAGTGGTTGAAGCAAAAAGGATGCAGAATCCAGCAGTGTCATGGAAGTTTAATGCTATCAAGTGAAATATAATTAACAGCCAATTATTTCGGTGGGAATGGTAGTTTTCATAAATTAGTCTGGGAAATGTTTAAATTGCATTAATTTCATTGCTGCCTGCTTGCAGCAGATTTGGAAGGGGTTGGAACGACTGATGGGGCTTGTCCACGTGAGGCAATGCCTCCTTCTCCCCTGGGTGGTCAGGAATTACAGTAGGCACCCAATTCCCCCCAAGAAAAGGTTAAGAAGAGAAGGGGATAAGCACAAGGGCCGGAAATGTGTCCATCACCACTTCAGTGCAGTCCTGCTGCTGTGCAACCCCTGTAACATCTCCTGCATCACAGAGGTGCCCTACGACTTCAGAGGAGCTGTTGGCCACCAGTGCTCCCTTCTGGAGGGGCACCAGGGCGCTCAGCAGAGCTTCTTGGGCTAAAAACGTGGATTTTGGCTCCACGCATCTGTCTTTTCCTTTTAAAGAAGCTTTAAATACCACCCCCTGCTGCTGCCGCGATGCTGCAAGAGAGCGAGCTGTCACACCTGGACACGGGTACTGACACTCCTTAACAATTCTGGGTTAAAGCTTCCCACCCAGTGAGAGCAAATCCTTGCAAACACCATTTCGGAGCACTTCCTGTTAGACACCAGCTCGGCCTTGGTGCTTCCACATGGTCACAGCTCGGGGACAGGACCCCCATACACGAGCCCGGACCACGCACCATCAACTGGTGCTCGCACCGATGGGACAGGACACGCAGAGACCACCCGCTTGCCAAGTCACCCCCGGTTTCCTGGCACTCCCCACCTCCAAAAATCATGATTATTTCCACTACACAGACTCCTTCTCTCTCATCTGCCCTGGCCACATGCCGGTGGGATGTAATAAAACCCGATATAAACCCCCTGTGCCGGCAGGAAGGGGGTGTAGGGGGTGGGAGGGAACAGCGAGGTTTGGGGGGCGCAGGGGTTCGGGGCCAGGCTGGGGGTTGTGAAAGGCTTCCAGAAGCACACACCATACAAAACCACCGGCTGGTGGGCTAAGACCCCCGCAAGCAGCCCCCGCAGCCGGCGGGGAACCCTCCGCCAGCTCCCGGCTCGCTCCAACTTCTCCGCCACACAAAATGGACAACGGGGCACCGGGACCCGCCCCCCTCACCCCGACCCTCCCCACGGCCACAGGGGGCACGAAGCCCCTCGCCCCTACCCCTGGCTCGCCACGGGGCGTGGGGACAGCACGGCCACCCCCCCCCCACGCCACCTCCCCGCGGCCCCCGGGGCAGCTCCCGGGCGTTGTTTTTGTTTCTCCCAGGAGGAAGCGAGCTCCGAGCACAAAAGCGAGCGAGGAGGGGGGAAGCCGTGCACGCCGGGCTGCGTCCTCCCCCCCACCCCGGGGGAGACCCCCGTTACCTGCGTGGGCTAAGCAGGGGCACAGCACCCTGCCCCGAGCATCGTCGCCGGCCGCCCCTCGCCGCCCGCGGGGACAATGGGCCGGGCGCGGAGCGGAGCCCTGCTCGCAGCGGCAGCTCCCGGGCTTGTTCTCCTCCTGCTCCGACTTCATGGCGGGGCTCCCCGGGCTCGGGGGGTCCCCCCCGGGACGGGGGTCCCCCGCGTGGGGTGGGTCCTTGCCCGGCGCGGCGCGGAAGTGCAGCCGGGCGCTACCTGCGCCGGGAATTTGACCCTTCGCCGGGCCGCTCTTCCAAGGGCTTGATGTCACGGCACGGAGGAGTGGCTTTGCCCCCGCACGGCCCAAGGTGTGCGGGACGGGGGCCCTGCAGCAGCAGCAGCAGCAGCAGCAGCCGCCGCCGAGCTCCGCGCGGCGCAGGAACCCGCGGCCGGCCGGCGGCGGAAATGATTCCCGGCTGGAATCATCATCCATCGCTCCCGCCGCTGCCACCCACCGAGCGGAGCGCCCGCCGCGTCCCAGCGGCACCGTGGCGACCGCTGGGTCGCGATACTCCGCCAGCGCCGGCAGCGCGATAGGGGGGAAACTGAGGCAGGAGAGGGGGGAACACTCCCCAGTACCTACGAACAGCCCGGGCCGGCTCGCCCTTGCAAGGCAAATACAGGCAGTGCTCTTGCTCAGAATGCAGTTGTTATTAATGTTATTGTATCCCAGGTGGGACGGGGGACGCAGAAAATCCCGTCGAGAAAGCAGTGACCGCCTGCTTTTTATAATAAAAATACACCACGACAGCCAAACTCTGTGAAACCCAGCAGACTCGTGTGGCTTCGTCAGAGAATCATTTAGGTTGGAAAAGACTTTCAAAGATCGAGTCCAATACCACTGAATACCACCATGCCAACTAAACCATATCCCAAAGTGCCACGTCCCCTCGCTTTTTGAACACTTCCCGGGATGATGACTCCACCACTTCCCCGGCGAGACTCTTCCAGTGCTTAACCACTCCTTCAGTGAAGAAACTTCTCCTAACGTAAGTATTTTTGCTCTCTGCAGTCCATGATGCACTGTTACCTGTCTGGGCTGCCCGTTTCCAAGCCCTCCACATCAGACCCACTTTTTAAAAGTTATTCACACCAAAGATATTAAGGACTGGGCAGAAGCACTTTGGGATTATGAATTTGTGCCTGTCTCTTTGCTGTTATTCTCTCTAGATGAACACTGCTTAGACAGCCAGTGGCCCAGGGATGCTTTACAGGCAGGCCCAGCACGCTGCTGGCACACACCTCTCCCTCTGCCCAGGAGGGTAACACTTACACAAAGATCAGAAAACACAATCCAAGGCAAAAAAAAAAAAAAAAATCAGCAACGTTCCTTCTTACAACAGCGCGTGGCATGCAAAGCCTCCGCCAGCCACCCTGAACGCAGCTCCCCCGCCCTGCAGCAGCAGCATCTCAGGCATGGGGAAACTGAGGCACGCCCCACATCCATGGGCTTTGACGATTTTGGGAAGTGGGTGACACTATAGCCACGGGAGGAGTGAGCTGCCCCAGCTGGGAAGGGATGCAGCCACAGCCACCTCGTACACCCAGGTCAGTAAACCAGGTCGTCACCCACCCCGTGACCCTCTGGGCCCCACGCTGTGGGGCCCAGAGGTTCACGGGGTGGGTGACAACCTGGCACTGCCCCCTCCCTATCCTGCTGCTTCCTCACCAGCAGCTTTGGAAGGGGAAGGGAGTTGTGCAACAATCCCCGGTTCTCACCGCAGCGGGCTGGCAGTGCCAAGCAACCCAGGGCACGGCACGGCACTGCCCCCATCGCCCCAGCCCCCCACCGTCGCCCACCTCGGCTCCTGGAACCCCAGGAAAGCTCTGCGTCACCTCCCATCGCTCCCTGCTTGCACAACTCCGCTCCCCGGGGGGATCAAGTCGGAGCGAGCCCGTTTGCCGACTCAGCTCGGGATGCAGCCGGGAACGCTGCCACGGCCGGAGCCGCCCCACGGGAGCGAGGAATCACCGCCGGCTTTGGGGAGCGCCCGCGGGGGGGTTTGATCCTGCTCCGCACCGCAATCCCAGCGCAAAGGCACCCGCGTGCCTTGGCACGGGAAGGTGCTGAGTCGCGATGCCCCGAACCAAAAAGCAGAGGGAGGAGGTTTCTCCACGTCACGGGCATTGCACAAGGAAGGCCCAAGCTCCCCAGGAGCAGCTCTCCTCGGAGCCTCCTCCCTGGCACAGGAGCCTGGTGAGCAAGTGGGAAAGCCGGGTTGGGCTCTAGCCCTGACTCTTCTGCTGACTAAGGGTGGCCCAGCAGCGTTTATCCACACCCACAGCACCCGTCCTGCAGCCAGACAGTGCAGCACTGCTGCTCTTTGACCCACCAATGCCACCCACAGGGACTCCCCTGCCTCTTCCTATGGGATTAACAATCTCTTTGGAAGGCACTCAGAAAAAGGTTGGGGTCTGGGTCTCCTCTCCTTGCTCTGGATCAAGCAATAACTGTATCTGGTGGTGGTCACCAGCCCTTATCCAGGAGGAAGGCATGGCTGGGGAGGTATTTCTGTCCCTGGAGTCACTTCCTGTGACATCCATCCTTGCTGCCAACAGCACTGGGAAAGGGACAGGTGCCAGTGTCAGTGCAGGTGATCTTCAGGCTGATTCAAATTGTTCAGCCACGACTGGAGGCCAAACCTGTATCACGTGTCCCATCTCCAGCTTCCCAGGCCTGGAGGTCCCACCGGGGTTATGGCTCTGAAGCAAGTCAGCTACAGGTGGTCACAGCCAAAAAATGTCTCAACTCCTTCAAGATCAGGCTGAAAATCCCAACCATCATCCCCCAAGGGCCAGGCCCACCAGAGATTGGTACAAGAGAGTCAAGTTGGGGCCAAAAAGTTGCCAAGCCCTGGCACAGGCTGCCCAGGGCACTGTTCCTGGAGGGATTTAACAGACTTGTAGACGTGAGGCTTGGGGACATGGTTTAGTGGTGGCCTTGGCAGTGCTGGGGGAATGGTTGGACTCGATGAGCTTAGAGGGCTTTTCCAACCTGAATGATTCTGTGACTCCATGAAAAATCACTTCAGCACCGCGACTCCAAAGGGAACCGTTCTCTCTGCAACACATAAAGAGTAGTTGGTGGCTGACTAAATGCAGTTTGAGCATATGGATGAGCTGTACATCACTGCCCTGGAGGCACCAACACCAGCAGCGAGAGGTGAATAACCTCAGCCCTGCCAGAAGAATCCCTGCAGAAGGTCAGGGATGCATCCATGTACCTTCAGATTGGAGCCACATCTGACCTGGAGAACAAGCTGTCCATAAAACCCACCAAAAACGTAAAAATCTGGAGACCTCACATGAAAGCTGCAGCAAAATGCCACCTAATTCCAGGAAAACTTACTAACACCTCTCCCCCACGTCCATGGAAACCCCCATCTCCATCCCCATCCCTCGCAAAACAAAGACAACGGAGCGAGGAGATGTTTCGAAACAGAGCTGATTTCTTTTTTCCCCCTGCTTTCCCTCTCAAGGAAAACTCCTCTCAAAAAATGACAGATTTTTATCAAACACTTCACTCATGACAAATTGGCATTGTCACCGAGGAGAGCGCTCGGCTGGGAATTTCGGAGGCGCTTCGGGAACCTCCATCTGCTTTTGCCGAGTTAAAATCCGACGGTGGCGAGGTTGGAGAACGTAACGTGTGAGGCAAGGATTAATTAACATCGATCTGGCTCCAAAACCAGAGGCGGTGAGAGTAATTTTCATTCAGGAACTTGGCACCGTTTAGCACCTCCTCCTCCTCCTCCTCCAGCGCTGCCGGAGTATTTTAAGCTCCTGAAAATCGCACGTGCGTTGCCCAGAGTTTTTGTAGTGATTAATTAAAACCTCGACAGAGAGAAAAAAACAAACAAATAAACAAATTTTTTATTATGTCCCTACCCAGGCCATACCCAGCAACTTTCCCCTTCTTTAAAATAGCACTGCAGAAGCTGTTTACTATGTATAAAGAGTCAAAAAAAAAGAAAAAAAGGGCAAACATCACCACGCTGGTTCCAATCTCACTTGGTACAACTTCCTGAGCTCATCACAGTTATTTCTATTGTGCTTTTAATTTTATCATGACAATTACAGTTATCATCACAGACATTTTATGCCTAACTTCTGGGTTCTGTACAATATCTTCATTCAAATGCTAAAAGGCTGTAATGAGACTGAGATAATGGCCCACAAATATAAATGATACAGATCAGAATAGAGGGAATTTGGTTAAAAAGGAAAACAAATAGAAATTATCCATCCTAATTAGCATTCAAAGACAGTAACTGGGGGCGGGGAAATGATGTTTTATGGAGAGGGTTGTTCCACCTGGTACCTGAACACAACCTGCTGTGCTACTGTCACATCTGGATCCAGTGGCAAATGTCACTGATCCTTTCCCACCCTTCCCAGCTTTGTCAGCACTAACAAGGTGAGGGATGGCACCGCCAGCAGGACATCTGTGGCCGTGGAGGGGACAGGGTGGGCATCGATCAGCAAAACGTGAGTTCTCCGAGAGCTCTGAACCGCCGAGCCCCACCAGAATCAATATTTTCCTTTTTAAACCAACGCTGGGGGGAAAAGCACATCTCATATGGATTCAGTGTTATTCTGGGTTTTACATTATTCATTGAACCTCATCCCATGTCATGCTGCAGTGAATATATTACCATATATGATGACAAAAAATTACACGGCTCCTGCAAACACACGATAAAGCACCAGGCCGGGCTGCTAAAGGAGCTGCTTGCTCTGCAGTGGCTCATTAGCAACCTGTAATTAAGTTGCTATACATTGAGGTTGTGCCTGTGCCACCAGCCACTTCGCGGGGAGAGAGGAGAAAAATAATAACAGTAATAATTATAAAGCAAAATAATAATAAATCAGGCAGCGACACACCCCAGAGCTGCGTGGTGGGTCTCAAACTTCGGGAAAAACGTTTCCCCGTTGAAGCCTTATCATCTCACCCACAGCACACCCAGGAACGTCACTGCAAGGCCACCCAGGGCCACCGTGTCCCCCAGAGCCACCCAGCACAGCCCACCCCAGCAGGGACCACGGGGGCACCGGCAGGGAAAGGAGCTGCATGCAGAGAAATAACAGGGAAAATTAACTGGAAAAGTTAATGATTTATCCCCACACATAAATGTGCTGCTATTTCTAAAAACGGCTTTTCACCCTCAATGCCACGTGGGATTCGGATGGGGCTGGAGGTGGGCAGCCCCACTCTGAGTCTGGCTACTATCTTTATTACCAGATGCTGCTGCCTTTTTTAAATTATTTTTTTAGCAGCTGCCCTTTAGCTTCCAGAAAGTTTCAAATAAGCAATTTTAATGATCTATTTTCATTAAGCATTCCATCCATATATATATATATTAGGGAATTCAGTATAGAAAACAGCTTTTAATGATACCTGCACAACCTGCCATGCTCATCAAGGTGACCAAAACTTACCCAAACCCCATTTCTTTACACCCAAAACCTGTCGCTCACCGGGTGAGAGATTTGCTCACGTGCACAGACTCCCAGTGATGCTACAGCACAAATTTTGGTGGCTTGCAGGAATTGCAAGGGGGGGAAAAAAAAAAAAAAAGTGGGAATAAAGCCTGGCTGGGATGGCTGGGCTTTGCAAGGCAGGTTAGGGAAAGCCTGGGGGAGCTGCAGGGATCAGTGACCCCATGAGCCCGGACACATCCCGTTCCCCTCCCATCCACTGTGCGTATCAACAGAATATTTATAAATCAATTGAAAGCAATTAATCAGCTGGAGGAAGATAAGGGATAATGAAGAAAAGAGATTAGCTGGCGATGCACAAACAGGGCTCCTCCGGGGAGGAACCGCTGTGGTTGGAAGCCTCCTCTGCAAAGGCTATTAGCTCCACTTAAAAAAGAAATTTAAAAGAGCCAACCTGAATAATTAAAAGGAAGAGTTAATGGTTCGTGCTAACAGCTTCTAAAAAACCTGCAGCAGCCGTGGTTGGTAAGCAGAGGGGTCTGCAGATAAACCACTGCTCCACGCCGGGGAAGGGATGCTCGGCATTCCTGCATCCCTGGATCCCCCTGGTGTGATGGAGCCAGGAAGGCTCACGTGGACACTGGGAGCTGCACCACCCTGCTGGGCTCACTTGAGTGACCAACCCCTTCGAGCTGAGTTATAAAGAATAACAGAGAAACGACTCCAGGACTTGAGGGGAAGCCTCTAGGGATGTGAGTCCTCACATTACCCACTGGACGTATCCTGTGGTAGCATTCCAATCACCAACCCGCTCCTTGTTGGCTAAGCCAGGGCTAAATATACAGCTGGGTTGATCCCCAACCAAAAAAACTAACCTCTGGGCAGAGCACTCAACATTTCTGCCACTTTCTGTATGTTTTCCTACTGATTTTTCCACCCTAATCCTTCCACACTAAACTCTGGAAAGGGGAGGCTCCGGGCAGGACCAGGAGCACTTTCCTTGTCCATATTGTTGCCATTAATTATTTATTTCACACCTCAGAAGATGCCAACACCAGGGCTGGGCTCGTTACAGTCCACAGGACCAGATCCACCATGATGGTGCCACCAAGAACTGGGAGCTTTTGGCTAAAAGAACATCCCAAAGCTGCCACTTTGCTTTTGAGGAGCACCCAAAAATGCCCCATCCCACAGCTCAGACCTGCATACCACGGGAGAATTTCCAGGGGTGCCTACAAGGAATTTTGGGGGAAATTTTCAGCCTCCTCCAGTGCTGTGAGATCCCACCTGAGAGCTGGCACCCAGCTAGCAGCTTAATCAGCAAGAACCACCAATTCAGAGGCTAAAGACTGAATTTCAGTGCAATACTTGCCTTTTTCAAGTAATACTCAATAAAATTGTCAGGCCAGGGCTGGAGCTCACGGGGTTTTTTTTTTGTCAGCATCTCCCCACCTTCCTTGCCAACTTGCAAGGCAGCAGTTTAACCTTCAAGGTAAAACTCAAATTCATTTAGTAACAGCCCTTATCTACAGGCTGGGGGCAGAATAATTCCATGGAGAACAATATAGAGTAGATAAAAATAACTGCACTGCAGCATGGCCACAGTCAGCATGGAGCAGGGCAGCAGGAGCAGCTTCCTCCCTGCCCAGAGATTTAATGGCAAGTGATGGGCTGAGAGCAGGAAAACTCAGCCAATTCTGATGTTTAGGGGGCTAATGTTGATTTAAAAGGATAACTCTTGCCATGAGAAGGAATTCTGGCTCTGATGGGATATCCTTGATAATCCTGGGATCATCCAGGGCTGAACAAGGGAAGGGAGGTGGGACAGGAGTAAAGAGGAGAAGAAGGGAGAGATTATTGGAGCAAGATGTGCAGCAACAGCAGCTGCCAGTTTTCATCACTTCATCACAAATCTCATAGTAATGATTGAATTTGGATTATTCTTTTCTTCCTTCCTCTCCCAAACTTCATTGTTTTAAATCAGACTCATGAAAAAATCTCAGCTTATAAATAAATTTTCGTGACCAGTAAAGAAAAGACTCCTGCATTTCCCCCCGTGTGCTGCATAGACTCAGCAAGCAAAGAAAGCAACAGGAACCCTTATCCCTTCCACATCTACTTTATAACCCAAACCAGGATTTTCGAATAGCCAGAGCTAGAAAATGAAAATCAGGAATACATGATCCTAGGAGACAGGTACCCAAGAAGCAATTGTATTAACTCAAAGCTAAATATGATCAAGAGCAGTAATTCCAGGATGGGTTTTCAACATGGTACTTGAGGAAGACAAAAAAAAGATGATGTTTCCCTCTATTTATTCACATAAAGGTTTCAAAGTCATCCACCTTTTCTGCACTGCCCTCACAGGACCTCTCCCGAGCTGTGCCCAGCACTGGGCATTTTCCCAGAAAAAAAAGTACTGTTGTACTGAAAAAACGAGGCCAATAATAACAAAAACATACCCAAAGCAAGGGGGGAGGGAGTTGGAGGAGATAAAAAAAGCCACTGGGCAAACACAACTCCTCAAACTTGGTGCAAGCACCAGCATGGGGGACCAGGATGTGAGGGAAGGGGCACCCAAAGGACTCCAGGATTAGGTTTAAAACTGGGAAAATTAAAGAAATAACTGGTCATTCACAGCCCAGACACCCACTACACACACTGCTGAGCACACCCAAAAGATTTCAAAGACCACAAATTCTTCCAAGTTATTTTCTTCCTTAGTAAAACAGGGAGGTTTTTTTAATAATTCAGCTGTTCTGTGCTGGGACAGGACAGTGGCCAAGTCCCCTCTCCCAGGGCTGCCTGCAAGCCCAAAAGGAAAAATATCTATAACTCAGGCAGGGGTGAAAGGGTCTCCATCCAACAGCTCGACATTTCTAAATAGAAAAGATGCAGTGATGCTTCAAATAATTCAGATGCATCAGAAGAGGCACAACGAGGCCCCAAGTTGAGCCACGTTTGGAAACTGCTCCTTTCACCAATTTCCCCCCAGCTACGCCACAAAAATGATGGAAAAAAAAATCCCTTTATTTTTTTAAGCAAGATTCACCCTCGCACCACAGTCCCCACAGGAGTACAAATATTTGATGCAATCGGAAAGAAAACAAAACCGTCCCGAAATGACAACTGAGAGGGAAACAATCTGGGCAGTTTTAACCTTCAAAATCTGTCTCTTAATTCTGGTTGTGATTTCTGCAGGCGAGGGAGGAGAAAAAAAAAAAAAAAACCACAGCCCGAGTGGTTCCTGCTTCTGCCTCACAAAGGCAACTTTAAATGGGATTTTAAAAAGAACACGACTAGGCTGGAGTTAATGCTATTAAAATTCAAAGTGCAAAGACAACCGATAATCCTGGTCGCTTCCTGGGACAAGAATCCGATCGTGCTACACACGGTGGTTTGGGGCTGCTCCCTGCTATTGATTTCCTTTTATTGGAGGGAAAAAAAAAAAAAGGGAGAAGGATCAACAAGGAAACCCAAAGCTCTTCAGTAACTCAGCCAGCCCGCTCGCTTTCAACACCCACAGCTCAGCAAGCGGAAAGGAAACCGCTGGCAAACTGCACTCTAAGTCAAAAAAACATTAAAAAAAAAAAATAAAAATAAGAGATTTGGAGACAAAATCATCCCCTGGGCTGTCAAACCTGCCCAGGCATGGATGTGTCTGCCTGGAGAGCAGCAGCATGTCCTGGAGCGAGGCACGGAGCGGGGATTGTGGGGATGCAGATGCAGAACATTCCCAGAGCATCCGCAGCAAGACACGGCCTATGAACACAGAACATTTCCCTCTAAAAACCTCAGAGCTGCACCACTGCCCTGAGAGCTCTGGACACCTGAAATCCCAAACCTGATCGTGATTCTGCACCTCCCTTTCTCGCTCTGCGTCCGTAGGTGCCACTGAAGGATCATTTAAGAGCAAACAAGCAGAAATGCAGTTACTTGTATTTATATTTATACACACACAGTATTTTTAATAATTTTTTTAAAGCACACTGTCAAATATACTACCCTGATTTTATACCAATTAATGCCACAGCCAGAGATTTTCCTCTGTTCTTCAGCCACTTGCAAAATCCTCCGGAAAGATTGCTGGGGGTTATAGAGGAATTATGTTGGTTAGTGAGCCAGTTATTATCCCTCTGATAAGAGGAGCTGATCTGGGTGGAGAGGCATTGGCTCGACACTGTTTGCAAAGAAAAATTAAAGCAGAGATAGTGGCAGGTTTGCTCAGCTCCTGCCTTATCTCCAAAGCGTGGCAAAGATATTATTTGATCCAGCTCCGGCCGGGGAAGAAAAGAAGGGCTCCAGGGGAATTCAGCAAAGGCAGTTTTTCCAGGCATTGGCAGCTTGAAGCACTGAGGAGAAAATCAAAATACAGAGGCAGAGATGGCCAGAGGGACCTGCACACTGGGAGTTTTGGGAACAGACACCTGGAAATTGGGTGCCCTGTGACTATTTGTTACGTGGGGGAAAGCCATATATAAACCACACCAGCCCACCTGCAAGGTTTAGGTGTCATAAATTCCCTTCCTTAGTGGCAATAACTGAGCTGGACAGGCTGGAAGAAGCCTGGGGGGAAGCTGCATTCCCAGGAGGGCTGAAAGTGTTGAGTGCCCTCTGGAGTTCAGTCTTCCAGCATCCCAAACAGCATCTCCTGGGATAACATGTCCAAAAGAAACTCTCCTCTGCCTTCACAGCTAGAAATAAGGCAGGAGTGGATGTTACCTGTAGTGCTCATCCCAGTTGTTTCAGTTGGGAACTGCCAGGAAATGATTTGCAATTAAGATTTTTTTTTTTTTTTAATTTTTACACTCCTTTTATTTTAGGTTTAGGGTTACCAGTAAAGCCCCCCTGGAGCTGTTCGTTTCCCTCAGACGACACGGAGGAGCCTCTCTCCAAAAGTGTTCCAGGGAGGAAAAGGGTGTCCTTGGGGGAATAGCCACATTTTAAGGGCTGGGGTTTTAAGCTATTTGAAGACATATTTTAATCCATATTGTCTAGACCTGAGGACCAGACAAACGGCATCTGCTCCAGCCACTTCTCGTGGTCTCTGCTCCACTTTCGCAGCAGAGGAAGGAAGGAAGGAAGGAAAAACAGATCAAAAGAGCCATGTGGGGAAAATAATGAGTTTGGATTGTGCCAGCAGCACAAGGTACAACACACAGTGAAGGAGGAACAGAGAAATCCATACGTAATGCTGAGTTTTCTTTACCTACTACCGGGCTTTGGAGTACACCAGGTATTTGAGGAAAGACACAGGTAAACCCAGAGGAACTGCAAACCTGTTGAAAATGTGAATTAAAAGTTTAATTTTTAGATAACCAGGGGGGGGTTGGGGGAACAGTAACACTGCCTGATCTAAAGAAGCAGTAATGGGGCACAGAAGTGAGACAAAGTCTGAGCCCTCAGAGCCAGCAGCGTTCCCTTGGGCACAGGGATCACCCACAGCAGGAGTAGGGGTGATGCAGGAAGCAAACCCCACAAAGGGAAGGCGGGCTGATGGACAGCTCTGCAAGCACTGCCAAAATACTTGACAGAGCAGCTGTACCTTAATGAAAACACAGAGAATCACCCCCAGCTCCCAGCCTGAAGCCCAACCATCCACATATGGCGTTTCCCTGGCTAGGTAATTGCCACAAAGCCTATTATCTTCCCTAGCAGTTGTTGGAGAATCATTAGGACAAACCAAATGAGAGGCTAAACTTTCCTGTCCACACCATTTTAATAATTACAGCCCTTTCATGCTTTGCAATATCCAGCAAGGGAGGGCTGAGGGAGGGAGCCAGGTTGGCAAAGGGGAAGCTCAGCCCCCTCCCAAGGGCTGCAAATTGATTTCCTCCCCCCATCTTCTGCAGAATTCTTGCTCCTTGGACTCAACTGTGCAGGATTTTACACTCAGGATACACGTTGTTACCCTCAGCTCTCACGTGCACATTCCCACCAGCTCCTGTGGATTCTGTGATGCACCACAGACCCTGAACTTCCCAGGCCTCTCCATCTCCTGGAGGGGTTCCCAAGGATAATTTAATGCAGTCTAGTGTCCTATTTTATACATGAAGACCTTTACAATTGGTCTAATTCAAAATCAAAAGCATGTTTTAAACTGATACCCAATCAGCGTGTCCTTTTCTCTCAGGGATCACTCACCCCAAAATGACCACTATGCCTTACTGCACATACAAACACAACTATTACCTCAGCTGTGCCTTCCCACAGAAAATTCCAAGGAGCCAAAGCCACCCTTGGCATGGCAGCATCGCTCCTCCATGGCTCAGACCATGCAAGGACAGGGAACTTCATCATCCTCAGCACAAGACATTCAATATCTCCGAAACGAGAAGCCCCAGGAGGACACAGGGAGCTGGGGGAATGCTCCATCTAACTGGATTAAGTTCCAAAATCATCTTTGGAGACGCAGTTAAGCAGCAGCCCTGCCCAGGGCAGCCCTGGGCACGACGGATGCAAGCACAGACCTCGTTCCTACCCGTACAACAGACCCCTGGCATTTATCTCCTCTGCCTAAAGATCTGCTGGAGCCCAGGGGATCTCACCATGAATCAGCATCAGCCAGGGCTTGGCTGACTCAACCCCCCCCTCAGCACAGCAGCGTTAATCCCCCCCCACACAAGAAAAGGAACTGCAGCAAAACCCAGAGCGAGAAGCAGCATTTCAGAAGAGCTGCAACCCTGGGCTTTGCAGCTCCAGCATCTCACATGAAAGGGAGGAATTTCCCTCCCAGTGAATAGCGGTTTATACATTCTTTGGCAGCCTGTTACCATTAGCAAACACAATCTGTATTTCTGCCTCGCTCATTTGTTTGCCAAGAGCATTGGAAAGGAATATTTTATCCGCCGCCAGATAAAATCTGCCAGCAACTGTGCATGGTGTCTCACTGCGGGTACAGGGCTTGTTCCTGCAAAAGGACACCTGGAGAAACTCCACCTGAATAAATCTCACCCCCAAAATGGGTCTGAAGAGCTCAACACGTGGCTGGGGGGGGGTGGGGGTGGGCAAGGAAGTGTCATCCCAGCCCCTCTCCTGGCCTGGGATAAAAGGTGGTGGGAATAAGAAGGGGGAAATTGAGCTGCACCAGGGCATGGTTAAACAGCCCATGTTGGATTGTGGATGGCAAAGATAAAAAGCCCTGCAGCCCCCAGCTCGAGCTGCCACCTGTGGTGCTGTTTCAGGGAGTGCCGGTCCCTGCCAGCGCCTGGAGCTTCCCTGATTTTTGCCTTCCTGCAGCTCTGGCCCAAGGTCAGCCTGGACACAGCAACCCTGGGTTTAAACCTCAGCCCAAACCTTCCTGGACACAGCAACCCTGGGTTTAAAACCTCAGCCCAAACCTTCCTGGACACAGCAACCCTGGGTTTAAAACCTCAGCCCAAACCTTCCTGGATGCAGCAGCCCTGGTTTAAACCCAGCTGCTTTCAGCTCATGCCTCAGTTCCTCTGCCTGGACATCATTTAAACAAAACTCCCTGAAAATGCCCAAACCAGACACTTGAGGTTCCTCAAGTATTTTATTTTTCCCCTCCCCCTTGGTGATCTGCATATCAAACACACTGCCCTCATGAAAAAACAGAGAGGAAAGGGCTTGTTTGAGTTATTTTCTCTATCCTCTGACCCAGATCCCAAATCCAGCCGAGCCTGCCCCGCATCCCTAGAGCAGCAGAGGTGATGCCCTGAAAACAAACAGGAAAAGATCCTGGGAAAGGGGAGCAGCCAGCTCACAAAGTCCCATCATCCAGCCCCAGCACGCTTAAAAGGCCTCTTTTCTTTTTCCTAGGATTTTAATTTAATTTTTTCCCCATTTCCTGCCTGTATTCTCCTCCTACAGCCGGGACAGCAGACGCTCCCACGCCAAACTCCTCCAAACCCACACCAGGGACTATTCCAGTGGGAAACAGCAATGCCTGGAGCCCCAGCAAGGGAAAAAGCACCCCCAGGATGACACAAACTCTCAACATCAGCCCCCTGACAACCTTTATGGGAGACTCCCCCTCCCCAGCAGCCCCCATAGCCAGGCCAGAATTACAGACCCACAACTGGGAAGCTCCCAAATCCCCCTGGCAATTCCCACAGCCATCCGCTCCCACCTTTCATTTCCAGCTCAACCTTTCCCCTCTTTACTTTGCTTCCAAGTTCAGTTGAAGGCATTAACCTAATTATAATTATCCCTGGCACTGCTTTTGTCTCCTTCTCACTCCCCCTGAATTCAGGCAATGCCGATTTTGCAGCTTATCCCCCAAAATTCCTGCTTGTTCGGGGATTTTTTTTTTTTTTCTTTTTTCTCTGCAACAGCTCCATTTCAGCCAAAAGGCACGAGAATGGGAGATGCTGTAGGGGAGTGAGAACAAATGGAAAAAGCTGTGCCAAGGGTGGTATGAGGGGAAAAAAACACATTAATTTAAATTAAGGAATACATCCGCTCCCCGGATGCTGCTTGAGCTGAGGATGGGGTGATCCTGGAAAAGGCTGGCAGGCATGGAGCAGGCAGCTCAGTTTGATTCCTTACTTGCAGCCTGGAGGTAATTTGGGGAGCAGGGAGAATCTCCCCCATTTCACCTCTGCAAGCCCTGTGCCCGGAGATGCTGGAGAGCTGGGATCCCTCACTTCAGGGTGTATTTTCAGCAGCTATTTAAGAGCTTAGTGGGATTTTCAAGAGCACCTAAGCTGTTTAGGTGCCTAAATCCTGTTGAGAGTCCCTTTGAAGACTGCTACCTTCCTAAATCCCAGCCCGTGTTTATTAGTGTCATCAGACACTAAATACCTCCAGCCACACGTCCTAATCCCAGGGCTGGGAAGCTGCTGACCACTGAGCCAACCCAGCTCTGCAATATGTGGGCAGAGGACCCTCATCTGGGCACCTCCATCCCTTCCCTGACTGACCTGGGAGCACAGGTTTCTCCCCTTTTTTCCACCCCTCTTGCTCCCATTATCTCAGCGAGCATCGGGGTGAAGGGGAGATCGCTATCTACAAAGTCTCTCTGAAACGGGTGCACCACGGAAAACCCGCATTTCCTCCTGCTCCACACAGGCCCCCAGCCCCATCCCAGCGTGGGATAAACCTTGAAAACAAGGGACAACCCACGAGGGAGGTGTTGGTGGCCCCCTGGGCACAGGGATGCAGCTCCAGCGTTTGGAGGTGCCCAGTGCTCCAGCTGTGGGTGCTGCACATCCCCCCTGCCAAACACACCACCACTCCAAATTTGGGGGAGATTTTGTTTTCCCTTTTGGAGGTTGTAAGGAGAGGGGATGAAGCTGCAAGGGGTGCAGACCCTCCCCAGCTTCTTTCCCCCACCCTCGAGGCAATTTAATTCTACGAACCTCTCTGATGATCCCAGGGAAAGGACATGCTGGAGCGTGTTTGGCTTCCAACGTGTCAAATGCACTTTAATTGGTGATAATTTCTGCATGTTGCTATATCCAGGTGAAAATGAACCCCAGAGAGAGCTCCTCTCTGCTCTGCAGCTTAATGCTCCTCAGCAATTCAGTATTAAAAAAACAAGGGGCTGGAGCAAATGGAATAAAAAAAAAAAAAAAATCAACTTTTAAAGGGTAGCTCTCCTAGAAGCATCACAGGATGTTTAAGCTTAGCCACGACCTAGGAGCAGGCAGCAAATTCCAGTTTAATAACAGTATGGGATTTAGGGAGATCCTCCCCTTCTTCTGGTGAATGGAGGAGGGACATGAGGCATTGATGCAGCACCCAGGGGGGCACATTCCCATTTTTTATCCCACATACAGGCCCAGCAGCCAGCCCCTCCAGGTGCTCAGGGGAGGATGCACAGCACTCCATCACCTCCTCCAAGCTGTAATATTTTGATCAATACCTTTATTCACATCCAAGGGAGGACAGCAGTGCCTGCTGTTTGTTTCTCCATCCCTCCACCAAACAGGATAAACCCAGGAGAGATGGACCCCCCCCTTTCCCACCCCTCTTCCTCCAGGCAAATCAACAGTGACACGGATGGTTTGGGAATTATCTGCTGGGAGAGGAATTATTGACCTGGGCTACAAGTGGATGAGCAGCCAGAGCTGGCACAGAAACCTGAATGGGGCGGTGATTGATTCCCACACACAAAGAGCTGAATTTATGGAACATTTTTATTTCTTGATTTATTCTTTAATTACACCATGAACCAGACGGTGTTGAGGTCTCTGCCTTCTCCCCCTCCCCAGGCTGGCTCTCACCACCACTGAGCTTCTGCAAGGGCAATATTTAGGGGGGTTCTGGTGTGTGTATGGGGGTCAGGACAAGCCATGGGACCATCCAGAAAGCGAAGAGGATGTGATGGAACCACAAAGCCACATCAGCTCCTCCTGCAGGGGTGAGTTTTAAGCAGCATTTACTCACCACCCTGGGGGATAATACCACGTTGCAGTCCCTGAGGTTTCCTGCCCCCCCCTGCATTGTCTCCCCAGTGCCCACCAAGCTCTGCAGGTCCCATCTCGATGCTGAAATGGAGCTGGCAGGTGGGAACAGCAATAATTCAGATATTCCTCGGGGAGTGCCAGCAAGAAAAGCACAAATCTTCCCTTGGAGCTGTGTGTGAAAGGCAGTCTTTGTGCTCAGGAGCATCGAGTGTGTTTGGAATCCGTGCTGGAAACCTGAACCCAATCTGATGGGCGCTTTCAGTTTATTTTTTCCAAAACAAGCCCAACATCTCTGTATAAACAAAATCCTGCCGAAGCTCCTGTTCTCCCTCACCTGCCCGATTGTTTCTTCCCCCCCCCCGCCTTTGCTTTGCTGTATCAAAATAAATAAACACCATCTATTGATTGCAACTGTTCTCAGAAGATCTGTGGCAGAGAGCTGATGTTCTCCGAGTTATTGCAGAGTGATAACTGCACATCCACTGCTTGGAAACGCTTCCTTGGAATAAAAAAAAAATAATAAAAAAAAAGGAGATAAAAAAGTGGCTGTATCATAGCAAAGGACACGCTTTGCTTCCTCACACTGGAAGGAAGTGTGAAGTATGACTTTGTTAATAATTCATTTTGACAAGTCTCCATCCTTCCTGCCTTTTTTTTTTTTTTTTTTAATCCAGGATACACTGGGAAAATCAATACAAGAAATAAAGAGTTTGGCTTTTTCTCTTATCTTCCAGAAAGCAGCGGGGCTCACAGACCTTGCATCTCCCTGCACATCCAACCATTTCCACCTGCAAAAATACGTTTTCCCGTTGCACCTACACAATGGCACGAAATTAAAGGCTTTGCTCTCCCAGGTACCTTCTGCAACCCACAGAACTTCAAATTAACCTTTTGCTTTCAAAATAATTAATGCTGCAACACCACTAATGACCTGGTTGGGTCCCAATACACTGGAGAACTGCTGCAGCCCGACTGGGATGCCCTTGGTCTGTACTGGAGGCAGGATTATCATCTCCTTAAAGAACACTGTTTAGCTTGGTAATTGCCTTACATCGTAAAATCCTGCACAAAAAAAAACTTGCCCTGCAGCACATTTGATACATTTTGGTTCTTGGCCAGGCTCTGCACAAGTCCAGTGGACTCTCCTGCCCTTATTCCCCCTTAGATTTTACTTTTTGGGGGTTTTCTGTGTGGTTACCACAGCGGGATTTGGCATGTTTCACACCCAGGGAATGAAAGCACCAGCGAAACACGAAAGAAACCACAATATAAAGTCCTCTAGGACCAAAAATCACATGAAATCACACAAGAGAAATCTGGATTAAATCAACCACAATAGTTTAAACCGAGCTACCTGCAACCTAAACCCAGAATCCAGCCCAAACTAACACCAGCCTCAGGTTTCTGAGGTTTATTCAACACCACAAAACCTCATCCCCACAACCTAGACTGATGGTCAGGCCCCCCCCCCCCCCACCCCTGTGATGATTTACCTTCACTGGCAACTCTATTAAAAATCTCAAATGCCCCACTCATAAAACATCAAGATTTTGTCACAAAGCCACCCTGAGTTGACCTCTGGCCATCAATAATGGAGTGTTTCTGCTTGATGGGCAGCCCAGGGAGGGAGGGAGCCCTCAGCCAGCTCTGCTCCTCTCCACAGCTGTGGGAAGCATCCTCTGCCACTCTTTGGTCTTCCAAAACCCACCCTTCCCTTCCCACATTCCCACTTTTCCTGTTAAAACTGTTAATGAACAACTTAGACACAAATCCAGCATATATATAGGAAAAAACATATATAGGGAAGAAGCAAGGGAAGGTTTTCAAAGCAGGTGCTGGAAATCAGGAGCTTCATCCAAGCCCAAGCAGGGCCAATACCACCACCAGCTGAGCAAAACTACCCCACAAGTGGCTTGGAACAAAAATTCTCTTTAGTCACAAAGCCCTGAAGTTCATTTGCACTAAAATGCTGCTCCAAAAACATCGGGATTTGCCCCTAAAACCCAGGACTGTCGGTGAGGCACGACCACCCCAGGTGGTTCCCCTCCAGGAGAACTTCATCCCTGCAGCTGCGTTGCCTGAGGCTGGAAACAAGCTCCCTGCTGCCTGCTTGCCTTTTTTTTTTTCCCATTATAAGACTCATGATCGCTGCTTTAAAGAGGAAATTAAACTGATGGATTGTGGACGATGCAAAACCTTGATGTCCTGGGAAGCTGCACAAATAAACGTTATCAGAGTAACTGGAAGGGGAGACAAGCTGATTGTGACACTAAGTGGGATTGAGATGGTCTGAGTTTTCTCCATCTTCCCTAAATCACACACATTGCTGCTGCACAGCCCTGGCATCACCCACTTACAGAACCACCTTGCAGGAAAGGGACTGACTGGAGCAAATTCAACACAGAGAATCAGCCCTGGGTTTCCACGGAGGAGACCAAGCCATGGCCACCCATCTCCCACCTCCTTTGCCAGTCTCAGACTGAGATCAGACACATCCTCAGGCCTCAGAAGGGAAGGGATAATTTTTTGGCAGAAGTGCAAAATCAGCACTAATCACATTGTCAGGGTATCAGCTCACGCTTGCTGCCAACAAATCAGGCCAGTTGTGCATCTGCAGTTGCTCATTTGGCCACTAACCTGCTTTAGCAATTACAGATAATTAAAACATCACTCTGCAGTCATTACGATTCAAATCACTCCTTGTAAAAGGAGCGTGGTGAGGTTTGATTTCTGGTGCGCCCATCTCCTGTTCTGGAGCTCAGCTGGAAGATGAAGGATAGGAGGAACCTTCAAAGGTGTAAATCAGAGCATTTCCATCTGACTGATTTTGACACTGTCTCCTCCATCTGCTCTGTGGCAGCACAACTCACACCAACACGAGAGATGATGGGTGTTGGAAGGTGAGGAGGACCAAACAACCCCTGTGCTCTGTGCAGTGATGCTGTTTTCAATTTGCAGGCCAAAAATACCAGGCTAAATAACCCCAGGTAGATGCAAGTATAGATTCTGAAACCTAAAGAACACGGGTAATTTCATCTGCTGGGGGAATGCAGTGCCAAAGCCACCACAAGCCACAGAGAAGAGCTGCACCTTTGCTGACCACCCCAGCAGACCGGGTTGACACCTGCCCCCTTTGACTGCACATCAAGGAGACCCATTTCTGTGATCCAAATGTCCTCAGGATGGAAAAGGTTATCGAAATACCAGGGTTCGGAGGAAGGGGGGATGTTCCAGCACCGCTCCCTAATAACAAACACCAGAGCAATCCCTTCCAGGAGAAGGAGATAAAGAATTTCTTCCTCCACTGGCAATAAATCAAAGGGCACTGTTCAGCTGATGGGAATTGATTTTTCTCCCTTCCTCTGCGCTCGGAGCCAAGCGGGACCGTGGCAAAAGCCTCCAGACACGACAGAGCCCAATCGATGGCAGGGAGGGGACGCTCAGCACCCACACAGGGATCACTGTCCCTCCTGCAGCACCACTCAGGGTGCACCCCCATCCTGCCCTGCGAGCCCAGATGGAGACTCACAGAATGGAATCATTTAGGATGGGAAAACCCTCCAGGATCAAGTCCAACCATTAACCCACGTTCCCCCAAGCACCACATCTACACGTCTTTTAAATCCCTCCAGAGATGGGGACTCCATCACTGCCCTGGGCAGCCTGTTCTAGTGCTTGACAACCCTTTCAGTGAAGAAACTCTTTCCTTATATTCCACCTAAACCTCCCCTGGTGCAATTTGAGGCTGTTTCCTCTTGTCCTGTCTCTTGTTACCTGGGAGAAGAGACCCTACCTGGAAAAAACCTTCTCTCAGGGATCTTTTGGAGAGTGAAGCTCCAGTAAAACTCTTCTCAAAAACAGAGGGAGGAGTGAACTTGGAGTTGGCAATGAATGAGATTTGACTCAAATAAAAGGAGTAGGAACAAATTCCCTTCAGCACAAGTTGAGCAAATGCCATAAGGGGTGAGAATGGAGCTGGAAAGGGACGGGGTGGGGGACAAACCCCCTGCACCTTCCTGCCTTCACAAATAATAATTAGGAGCCTGCCTGGCTGCCCAGAAAAAAAACAGGTGCCTGCTGTTCCAGCTAAAACACATCTCCACTTCTAATCCACCGTTAATTAAAAAGATTTTCACTATAGGCTCCATCAAACCCAAACCTCTCTGGCTTTTTTTTTTTTTTTATCTGCACAGAAGGAAAGGAGGGGGGGAAGAAAGAAACCAAGCTGCATGTAATGCAGATGATGCAGAGATCGATCCCTCTCCCTCCTGCCAAGCTCTTTAGTGAG
The DNA here is from genome assembly GCF_003031625.1 of Empidonax traillii. Lineage (NCBI taxonomy): Eukaryota > Metazoa > Chordata > Aves > Passeriformes > Tyrannidae > Empidonax > Empidonax traillii. The sequence continues at coordinate 96,210 of NW_020956310.1, read as the reverse complement.
AACCACGTAACGATTTCCCCCCTTCTGCACCGACCCTTGCGCAGCCACAGGATGGGGGGTGCTGGATTGATTTGGTTCCCCTCTGAACCCCCCCCAAACAGCCTAAGGTGGCTGTGTGTACAAGCAGAGGCCCGATTTAACAGGTTATAAAGCTCTGCTGTTGTCTCGCTATCGGCTTTTATTGCGGTGCATAAAACTTTTAATGAGGAATAAACTGATAGAGAGGACCCGGGATCTGCTCCACTGTGAGCAGCAACGGCAGAGACCACGCTTAAAAAGGCATCCACGGTATATTTATGTCAGAGTTCAGCTGGAATTGGTGCTTGAAGTGGTGCTCCCCTGCAGTGAGACTTGGTGATGTTGGGTAAGACACTGTAGGTGATGCCCAGCAAGTGGCTCTGCATCTGCACGTGCTGCCATGGAAAGCTGAGCCTGGAAAAGCTGGGAGGAGGAGTTCAGCTGCTCCAAACTACAGAGCTTTTCACACAGCCTTTGGTTTCCACCCTGTCCCTGTCCCGCAGTTGAGGTGCATCCCATGGCAGAGATGTCTCTGTGCTGTCCAGATTTAGGTCACCCAAACCCAGCAGGGAGTCCCTTACTCATCACCTGCCGTGCCCCAAGGAAGACATGGGGGGGCAAAACCCAGAAAATAAATGCATTGCAACAAAGAAAGAAGGAAAACTTGGCATGTCCCATTGTATCTTCATCCCTGTGCCCCCAGCTTCTGCAAACCCCTTCAAGCACTGCCTTGGTATGGGCTCTCTCACCTTTCCTCCAGCCCCAAGGCAGCTTCTCTGTGGCTGCCCAAAAATGCCAGCAAGGTGACGGGAGGATGGCTTGGAGGAGAATGATGGCAGAGCCCATGTGAGCGCAAAGGGGACCTGATGGCCAACACGGGGGGATGGGAGACAATCTCCATACTGTGCATCAACCCCTGCCCCCAGACGTGCTGCCAGGTGAGATGGCTGCTGCACATCTGGCTAAATACCTTTTTTTTTCTACTCCCCTTATCAGGAGAGGCAGGTCAAGGCACAAACATTTCAAAAATGATGTCCAGGAATGCCCTTTCCCCAGCCCTGCCATGGACAAAGCCCTGGATTTATCTCTCTTTCTCCCTCCCACATTCCCATCTGCACGCTCCAAGCACTGCCATTCCTACACCCACACACTCCTGCTCTCCTACTCCACTGATGCATCTGAGCAGATTTACACCTGGAAATTACTATTTTTAATACAGATTCAGACTCACATGGGTATTACTATTATTTTTAGCATGGAGAACAACCCCTTGCTTTTTGCCAGCTCCCACTTGTCACTTCGCAGCCAGACTCAGATTGATGACTTTGTCTCTTGTCCGTCACTTTCCATCAGAAATTTCCTGCCAAGAGGAGCACGCAGATTGCATGGGAAGGTGGTACACGTGTCACCACGTCTGACAGCCCTCCTGATAAGATGATGGGTACAGTTTTCTCCTGTGATACCCCCTCACACAGCTCTGCCCAAACCATCACTATGTGCCAACGTACTGCCTTCTCCTCGTAGGAAAGTGGAGGGATCCTTCAGTACATTAATTAACAAGTGCTGGAGCAAATAAATCCAAATGTCATCTTCTACCCCTCCTTTAACTTTTGCACTGTGTATAAGAGGGGGAAAAAACCCAGCTCCTCCAACGTGAAGCTTCGATACTCAGTGTGAGTGAGAAATCCTGGTTTCTGCAGTGATATTCAAGGAATTGAAGACAAATGTGTATATCCTGTATACCCAAAGGAGAAACAGGGCACTTAGGCTATAGGAAAACAACTCTAGGTAGTAATTGTAGTGCTTGTAAAATAATAAAGATCTTTATCAGCTTCCAGGTTGCCACTGCTGGTTAATAACACACATCCTAGTGCTGTTGGACAATGGTATTTGGAGAGTGGTGCCTCGTGCTGCAGCTTTGGGCAGGAACGAGGCAGCTGCTGGGCCAAGGGATGCAGCCACATCCCCACCCAAAGGGTTTTGAAACCCCCAAACAAAGCAAAAACCAGCAGGAGAGCTGAGTTTGCGGGGTGTTTGTTTTTGATCAGGGAAAAGGAAGGTTAAAATAAACTGTATTTTGCAATGAAAAAGCATCCAGGTTTCCCTCCACTCTGGGATGGAAGGGTCATGTGAGCGTCTGCCTTTGCTTTGGATACAGCCCAGAGCTGCTGAGTTCTCCCAAAACCCAAGTGAACGAGTTTGGAAATAATGGCTGGCACATTCCTCTGCATTTTTTTTTCTTTTTTTTTTTTTTCATTCTTGCTTTATTTTCCAAGCAAGCAAGAACCAGCTCCTTCCCCCCTCCGCAGTCCTGGCACTTTGCACGACACGATTTCCTCACCAGGATTTCCTGGAAACACACACACACACACACAGCCCTTGACCTGAGACAGGGAGGTGGGCACAAGATGCTCCCAGCGTTTTTGTTCCAACAAGCACCGTTCTGCTGGGAGCTGACACCGCACCGAGCACACCCACGGCCATGGGAACACCTTCCCCATCGCTCTCCAACCCCCACAGTGCACAGCTCTTCCTTAGCTAATGCCCTGGGTGTTTTCCTGGAGAGGAGCAAAGGGCTGTGGGATGAGCTGGTGGCTCAGGGGACAGAGTACAACAGCTCATCTCGCGTGGAAAAGGCACACAGTGTTCAGAAACGGGCATTTTTATAGCCTTTCAAACTGCTCCCTTTGGAAACTGCTGCATCTTATGAATGGAGAAGAACCAAGAGAAACAGCTCAGCCCTGGCAGGAGGGGGAGGGAGGTGTGCGTGGAGAGACCCAAACCCTCCAACTCTCCCTCCCCAAAGCACCCTCCTCAGCTTTAATAACTCATTATCGTATTATGAAGCGAGGGCTGACAGGATTATGGTGTTTAGTAAGATCCTAATGGATGTGAGCCAGCCTTCCAGAGAGCTTTTTTTGTGTTCCTGCTTTGTGCTGACCTGGCCTCAGACCCGGGGTTTGCACCCCCAGTGCGCTCTCAAAGACAAACACCCACTGCTCCACACCAGTAAATACACATGCACTCAGTAAATATATGCTTAGTAAATTATATATATACACGAATAAATATATATATGTGTATCTATTATCCAGCACAGGTAGGAGGGAATTTCAGACAGTGATGTTTTCTGGCTGCTTCCACTCAGACAAATAGATTATACAATCCTTCAGCAGCAAAATAAACAGCTTAGAGCAAACAAGAGGCTTAACGTGCTGGTGCTTTATATTTTCTGGCTGGGCTGGCCACGACTGAGGCCACCAAACCCATCCCCTCCTGCTCCCTCTGGACAGCCCGGGGACCTGCTCTGGGTTTAGCCCTTTGGATCACCCAGCACTGAGTGCAGCTGGATTTTGTTTTCTTTTGCTCTGTTGCTGCTCTCCAGCACGACAGACCTGGGCAGAGTTTCTTGTGGCACAGATCAAAGCAGAGAGGGGAAACCTTCAGAGAATAAACTGGATGCTCTCACCCTCCATCATACACCACAGAGCTGTCCTCAGCTTCATAGAATCACGTTTTGGGTTAGAAGGGACCTTAAAGATCACTCAGTTCCAACCCCCTGCCATGGGCAGGGACACCTTTCACTAGACCAGGCTGCTCCAAGCCCTGTCCAGCCTGACCTTGTTCCCAAGATGAGTTTTAAGCACTCCCAGGTCTTACCCCTGTCTCTTCATCCCTTACTAAAAGGAAACTAACAACTCCACAGCAGAAAAATCAAGGGTATGTACTCAAAACTGTTGAATGCACAGGAAGGCAAAGCAAAAGAAAACATGTTTTGCTCCACCTTTTCTCAATTAGAGCAGCAAATGAGTTTTCATGCCAGCAGAATTAGAGCCGAGACCAAAGGCACGGTTTTAATGTGAAAATGAGAGCCAGTCTGGGGGGTTTGCTTTGTTGCAAATAAGTAGATGCATTTTTGCAATTCCAGGTTAATTTCAAAACTTCCTTTCTCCAGAGGAGAGCACAACCACATCCTACCTTCCCAATCCAGCACAAACCAGGGCTGTGTTTCCTCTCCCAAAGACAGGGATGATTTCTGCCTCATTAACACCCTCCTCCAGCCCTTCCCTTCCTTGGAGGTTGGACCAGATGACCTTTTAAGGTCCCTCCCAACCCAAACTATTCTGATTCTTTGCTTCTCACCCCATCACCACCAGCTCTCACTGATTTCATGAGTCTGACATCACCCACAAGGCTGCAGCCCATCGCCCATCACCCGGCACTTCTGGGGAACACCTGCGGCTCTGCTGCCCTTTCCAAGAGTTTGGCAGCATCACAGGAGTGCTCAGAGACACATTTATCCACATTGCTACTAAGTAAACACCATTTTTTTTAATTTCCAGCAGGTAATCCTGCGTAAGAGAGAAGGGGATATTGTAGCAGGAGTGAGAGGAGGTTGTGTTTTGCTCTTTTCTCCAGCACTTTCACACCCTCCCAGCCACATTATTGAGCCAGAAACACGCAGCTTCATCAAGGCTTACTTTGTCTAAACAGGATTTGGAGTCCCTAAGGGCAGCTGAAGAATATCATGTTTAAAGAGAGATGTTAAATCTCAGGACAATAAGGGATGTGTTAATGCACTGAGAGCCAAGTTCCTTCGCTGCCACTCTCCTCTTTCCAGACAAAATTCCACAGATTAAAAGAAACACATGAGAACTGGATCACCCCACTCTCTTGCCAAGCGATCAAATTAACTTCCTACAACCCATCCCGAGTTCTTACATTTCACACTTGTGAACTCTTGCCAGGAAACACAGGAAACTATTTCCTAGCTGGGAATGAAACAGTCCCAGCGGCCAAGGAGGGAGCCCGTGGCCAACACCAACACCTAACCCAGAGCATGGGATGGAGGAGAGGAAGCAGCGCCATGAAATTCTCCACGAGGACAATTTATATGCACTGGGACTCCTGTCTTGTGCAAACAACCCTTTCGCAGCTTCAGCTTCCCCACAGACAGAAATAACTTTTCAATCAAAAAAAAAAAAAAAAAAAAAAAAAAAAAAAAAAAAAAAAAAAAAAAAAAAAGACTTTAATGGGATATGGACTGATTTAAGAAGAGCCCTAAGATGAAAGCCAGTGGGGAGGGATCCAGCCTTGCTCCCACACCCCATCACCCTGTCAGAAGGGGGTGGCACTTTCTCTGGCCACGCTCTGCAAAGCCAACAAGACGCATTGCCGAGACGTGCGCTTCGTGCTGGCCCCCTCACCAGTCAACAAGGAATGTTTCAGGCTTCAACAAGGCTGTGAGACGCCTCTAGACCCCAGCCTGAGCCGTGTTTATGTGCTGTAATGGCCCTCCCCTCTGCTTCAAGCCTCCTTATGCAGAGAAACCTCCAGTGAAAGCAGTGGGAGGCTCTTAATTGCCTCGGCTCCAATCAATACAAACAGTGCTTGGCGATGCCAACCACCACAGCGAATTCTGGCTCCCCAACGGCACCATTTCTACATTTTTCTACCCTTTTCGCTGCAGAAAAAAAGGTTAAAAGAAAGCAGGCAGAAGGTACTGAAGCTATTGCTTCCAGGATGAGCCCACCGAACCCCATTGCCAAGGACTCAGCTCCAAGCTGGGCCAGGATTTACGTGGAACCACGCAGGACATCAGCCACCAGCCACTGCTCTTCTCAAGGCTGGAGAGAGCTGACACCAATCCCCGTACAGGCCCAGCTCTCCTCCTCTGCTGGAACAGTAATTCCTTCACAATAAGGAGGCCCTGGGAGCTGTGCTGCCAAGCAGGATGCAGGAGGACTCGAGTCACCCCTGCCCTTACACGAACCTCTGCCATCGACAAACCAAACCTGAAAGGACTGACCACAAGAATTTTGATTTAATGCCATCTGAGAAACCATCTGAACTCCCACCCAGCGGGAGGCACAGCAGCTGGGATTTCCAAAGACACCGGGGGAACCTGAGCTCCCAGATCATCTGGGTTCCTGGGATACTTCAGAGGAAACCTTAAGCCTGCTTAACTCAAAGCACAAGAGAAGAGTCTTCCCTTACGGTATAAAATCCTACTTCAGACCCTGAGAAAACACAGCAGCGCCAGAAACGTATCCAAAAAATCCAGGGTTAAGCAGTTTTGAGGATGGTACCACTTTTACCTGAAGTGAGCACTAAATTGTCTTTAAAAGTATGTTAATCGACAGGGTTTCACCTTGTTTATTCAACAGTTCCTACCCAGACTCTACCACAGACAAGTCCTCAGCCCTGCGAGTTTCTAAAGGGCTTCCAATCAGCACTTACAGCCTCGCCTGTGCCACTGGATGGCCCGTTAGCCTCATTTGACTCCCCTGTTATAATTACTGAGATCACTTTAACAGGTAATTTGGCAGAGCTGTCACTGCCTCAGAGTTTAATACACCTTCATTCACAAGTGCCACACGTGTGTGATTCTCTCCTGGTCCCCAGAGCAGCCCAGAGCAGCCACGGGTGGGATTTTCTGGAGCATCCCAGGCCCATGTGTGAGGTATCAGCACCTGAGCAGGGCACTGGCAAGACAAATAGATGGCTTTACTCCAAATGACTCGGGGTAAAGTGTGGGATGGCAGCTTAACACAGAGAGATGGGAGAGGAGGAGGAGTAAACAAGGCAATTCTGGCCAGCAGTGGCAGGATATTAGACCTACAATAGACATTATATATATATATATACACACATAAAAGTGTATTACAGAAGTATGGAATGGTTTGGGCTGGATTGGACCTTAAAGATCATCCAGTCCCACCCCCTGCCATGGGCAGGGACACCTTCCACCAGCCCAGGTTGCTCCAAGCCCTGTCCAGCCTGGCCTTGGACACTTCCAGGGATGGGGCAGCCACAGCTTCTCTGGGCAACCTGTGCCAGGGCCTGCCCACCCTCCCAGGGAACAATTTCTTCTTAATATCTAATCTAAATCTCTGTCAGGTTAGAGCCATTCCCCCTTGTCCTATCAAGCTGTTCCCCATTGTCCTGCCAGCAGGGACCTGCTGCTCCAGGCCTGGAACGAGTCCCTGGATGACCCCAATGTGTGTTTTCAAGCAAGGTCTGACTCAGAGTGGTGCTGGTTCAGGGTAAGTGTGAACCTTTGCAAGCCAGAGCTCTGCCTGGGACCTCATTCCCCACCACTCCTCCTACCTGTGGCCTCAGTAAGTGCTCTGTGGTTTTCCTGCCAAACCAGGACTCTCTGCAAGCACTGGAAGGAGGACATGGACTGCAGCCAGGCTGCAAAGAGCACTTCTTTTCCCTGGCTGTGTCTGTTTGTGCACAGCTAGATCATGGAATTTGTCAGTGTTAACAATGCAGGCCCCTCCAGAGACCCATTCACTCAACAGGGCTGCAAATGGGATTGGTAAGAAATTAATTTAGGGTGCAGTAATATATCAAAAAGGAGATGGAAATAAAACAAGGGCCCAGCCCTGCTGTAACAGGGATGTCAGCTGGCCAGGGCACCAGCAGCAAGATCATGGTAATGATAAAAACCATGGAAAATGCACCACAGTCACCTCTAGAAACCAAATGCCAGGAAAAAAAACCAAACCAACCCACTCTGGAATGGTAATCATTGGGTTAAAGTGTGATCCAAAGTTTAAAATGCCTCCTTATGAGACATTTCTACAGTCTTTCTTCAGGTTCTAAATGTATTCATTCTCTGTTTCCCATAAATCTGGGCTTTCTTTTTAATCTCCTTATGATATTGTGGGGGAGAAGGGCTCTCATTTCATAAACTGTGCACTTAAGACAATAGCCAATAAAACCCAATAGATTCCCATACAAAGGACTTCAGAGGAGCTGACAAGGACAAGATGAGAGGAGGAGGAGGACTGCACAAGAGGCTTTCCAATGCAGAGGACGTTACACAGCCCACTAAGCCCCAACTTGCTTGAAAAGCAGTTTTCAGATGGGTACGAGAAAAGCAACAGAATCAGAGTCAGCTTGGAAATTGCCTTCCTTTATGAACTTGAGAAAGGGGAGAAGAAAGAAAGAAAGAGCTTAAATCCAAGCCAGCAGAACACGAGTCCTCCTGAGGGGTCAAGGTGTCCAAGGCTCAAAAGGTCCTGCCTGTTTTGGCAGGGAGGGAGCAGAAATCCCTCAGCCTGGCAGAGAATCCGTGGAGGTCCCTGAGACAGCAACAAGTCCCTTTTTGTTTTAATTTTTTTTTTTTTCCAGGAAACCAGAGCTAAAACCCAACCCAGCTGTGGGTGCTGCTGAAAGTACCTGGCAGCTGCACAAACCAGCACAGGTCCTGCACTGCTTGCTGGTGCCTTCAGTCCTGGCATTTGCGAAGGAAACATCATAAACCCGTCCCACTGATTTACATCCCTGCTCTTCCTTCCCCACCCTGCACACACAGGGGGTAGGTTGCTCCATCCAAGAGTGGAGGTTGGGACACACACACACACACACACACAGACAAACAAAACCATCCTCGTGTTTTACAAGAGATGGAGAATTCCTCTTTCAGAAGAGAAACGGAGCCCCATCCGTGGCTGCTGCGACTCTAAATGCTTGGGAGAGAGCTGCCATATGGGTTCAGATTTATCACTTGTGTTTCCTAACTTGCACATCTGTTTTCTGTAAGTAGCTGTCCAAGTCAATGCATGTTCCCTTTCCTCACGAACCGCCCACGGAGCTTTTCAAGGGCAAATCATCCTTCCTTTCCATGGTTTATCTGCTTGCTGGTCCCCACGATGTCACCTCAACGACCTAAAGTGCTGCTCACAGAAATCCAGAGTGGGCATTGCCCTCTGAGAGCGGGGTAGCACGTGCAGTGGTCACTGGGGGTGGATTTAATCCGGATGCTGAATGAGAAGCCAGTGATCTGTTCCCATTAGCAACCCAGGAAACTCCCAGTCAGCTCCTTAAATTCCATTAAAGTCAACAAAACTATTCCCACTGCCCCGTGTCAGGACATCTTCTCCTAAACTGAAAGCTGCACGCAGGAATCTGAGAGAAAAGGGGAATTTCTCCAAGGACAGAAGCACTGGGAAAGTGGCACAGAGCCAAGAGGGGGTCATGGGG
>NW_020956310.1:83173-87177 GCF_003031625.1 Empidonax traillii | reverse complement strand
AATAACTTTTCAATCAAAAAAAAAAAAAAAAAAAAAAAAGACTTTAATGGGATATGGACTGATTTAAGAAGAGCCTTAAGATGAAGGCCAGTGGGGAGGGATCCAGCCTTGCTCCCACACCTCCTCACCCTGTCAGGAGGGGGTGGCACTTTCTCTGGCCACGCTCTGCAAAGCCAACAAGACGCATTGCCGAGACGTGCGCTTCGTGCTGGCCCCCTCACCAGTCAACAAGGAGTATTTCAGGCTTCAACAAGGCTGTGAGACGCCTCTAGACCCCAGCCTGAGCCGTGTTTATGTGCTGTAATGGCCCTCCCCTCTGCTTCAAGCCTCCTTATGCAGAGAAACCTCCAGTGAAAGCAGTGGGAGGCTCTTAATTGCCTCGGCTCCAATCAATACAAACAGTGCTCGGCGATGCCAACCACCACAGCGAATTCTGGCTCCCCAACGGCACCATTTCTACATTTTTCTACCCTTTTCGCTGCAGAAAAAAAGGTTAAAAGAAAGCAGGCAGAAGGTACTGAAGCTATTGCTTCCAGGATGAGCCCACCGAACCCCATTGCCAAGGACTCAGCTCCAAGCTGGGCCAAGATTTACGTGGAACCACGCAGGACATCAGCCACCAGCCACTGCTCTTCTCAAGGCTGGAGAGAGCTGACACCAATCCCCGTGCAGGCCCAGCTCTCCTCCTCTGCTGGAACAGTAATTCCTTCACAATAAGGAGGCCCTGGGAGCTGTGCTGCCAAGCAGGATGCAGGAGGACTCGAGTCACCCCTGCCCTTACACGAACCTCTGCCATCGACAAACCAAACCTGAAAGGACTGACCACAAGAATTTTGATTTAATGCCATCTGAGAAACCATCTGGACTCCCACCCAGCGGGAGGCACAGCAGCTGGGATTTCCAAAGACACCGGGGGAACCTGAGCTCCCAGATCATCTGGGTTCCTGGGATACTTCAGAGGAAACCTTAAGCCTGCTTAACTCAAAGCACAAGAGAAGAGTCTTCCCTTACGGTATAAAATCCTACTTCAGACCCTGAGAAAACACAGCAGCGCCAGAAACGTATCCAAAAAATCCAGGGTTAAGCAGTTTTGAGGATGGTACCACTTTTACCTGAAGTGAGCACTAAATTGTCTTTAAAAGTATGTTAATTGACAGGGTTTCACCTTGTTTATTCAACAGTTCCTACCCAGACTCTACCACAAACAAGTCCTCAGCCCTGCGAGTTTCTAAAGGGCTTCCATTCAGCACTTACAGCCTCGCCTGTGCCACTGGATGGCCCGTTAGCCTCATTTGACTCCCCTGTTATAATTACTGAGATCACTTTAACAGGTAATTTGGCAGAGCTGTCACTGCCTCAGAGTTTAATACACCTTCATTCACAAGTGCCACACGTGTGTGTTTCTCTCCTGGTCCCCAGAGCAGCCCAGAGGAGCCACGGGTGGGATTTCCTGGAGCATCCCAGGCCCATGTGTGAGGTATCAGCACCTGAGCAGGGCACTGGCAAGACAAATAGATGGCTTTACTCCAAATGACTCGGGGTAAAGTGTGGGATGGCAGCTTAACACAGAGAGATGGGAAAGGAGGAGGAGTAAACAAGGCAATTCTGGCCAGCAGTGGCAGGATATTAGACCTACAATAGACATATTATATATATATACACACACATAAAAGTGTATTACAGAAGTATGGAATGGTTTGGGCTGGATTGGACCTTAAAGATCATCCAGTCCCACCCTCTGCCCGTGGCAGGGACACCTTCCACCAGCCCAGGTTGCTCCAAGCCCTGTCCAACCTGGCCTTGGACACTTCCAGGGATGGGGCAGCCACAGTTTCTCTGAGCAGCCTGTGCCAGGGCCTCCCCACCCTCCCAGGGAACAATTTCTTCTTAATATCTAATCTAAATCTCTGTCAGGTTAGAGCCATTCCCCCTTGTCCTATCAAGCTGTTCCCCATTGTCCTGCCAGCAGGGACCTGCTGCTCCAGGCCTGGAACGAGTCCCTGGATGACCCCAACGTGTGTTTTCAAGCAAGGTCTGACTCAGAGTGGTGCTGGTTCAGGGTAAGTGTGAACCTTTGCAAGCCAGAGCTCTGCCTGGGACCTCATTCCCCACCACTCCTCCTACCTGTGGCCTCAGTAAGTGCTCTGTGGTTTTCCTGCCAAACCAGGACTCTCTGCAAGCACTGGAAAGAGGACATGGACTGCAGCCAGGCTGCAAAGAGCACTTCTTTTCCCTGGCTGTGTCTGTTTGTGCACAGCTAGATCATGGAATTTGTCAGTGTTAACAATGCAGGCCCCTCCAGAGACCCATTCACTCAACAGGGCTGCAAATGGGATTGGTAAGAAATTAATTTAGGGTGCAGTAATATATCAAAAAGGAGATGGAAATAAAACAAGGGCCCAGCCCTGCTGTAACAGGGATGTCAGCTGGCCAGGGCACCAGCAGCAAGATCATGGTAATGATAAAAAACGTGGAAAATGCACCACAGTCACCTCTAGAAACCAAATGCCAGGAAAAAAAACCAAACCAACCCACTCTGGAATGGTAATTATTGGGTTAAAGTGTGATCCAAAGTTTAAAATGCCTCCTTATGAGACACTTCTACAGTCTTTCTTCAGGTTCTAAATGTATTCATTCTCTGTTTCCCATAAATCTGGGCTTTCTTTTTAATCTCCTTATGATATTGTGGGGGAGAAGGGCTCTCATTTCATAAACTGTGCACTTAAGACAATAGCCAATAAAACCCAATAGATTCCCATACAAAGGACTTCAGAGGAGCTGACAAGGACAAGATGAGAGGAGGAGGAGGACTGCACAAGAGGCTTTCCAATGCAGAGGACGTTACACAGCCCACTAAGCCCCAACTTGCTTGAAAAGCAGTTTTCAGATGGGTACGAGAAAAGTAACAGAATCAGAGTCAGCTTGGAAATTGCCTTCCTTTATGAACTTGAGAAAGGGGAGAAGAAAGAGCTTAAATCCAAGCCAGCAGAACACAAGTCCTCCTGAGGGGTCAAGGTGTCCAAGGCTCAAAAGGTCCTGCCTGTTTTGGCAGGGAGGGAGCAGAAATCCCTCAGCCTGGCAGAGAATCCGTGGAGGTCCCTGAGACAGCAACAAGTCCCTTTATTTTTTTTTTTATTTTATTTTATTTTTTTGCAGGAAACCAGAGCTAAAACCCAACCCAGCTGTGGGTGCTGCTGAAAGTACCTGGCAGCTGCACAAACCAGCACAGGTCCTGCACTGCTTGCTGGTGCCTTCAGTCCTGGCATTTGCGAAGGAAACATCATAAACCCGTCCCACTGATTTACATCCCTGCTCTTCCTTCCCCACCCTGCACACACAGGGGGTAGGTTGCTCCATCCAAGAGTGGAGGTTGGGACACACACACACACACACAGACAAACAAAACCATCCTCGTGTTTTACAAGAGATGGAGAATTCCTCTTTCAGAAGAGAAACAGAGCCCCATCCGTGGCTGCTGCGACTCTAAATGCTTGGGAGAGAGCTGCCATATGGGTTCAGATTTATCACTTGTGTTTCCTAACTTGCACATCTGTTTTCTGTAAGTAGCTGTCCAAGTCAATGCATGTTCCCTTTCCTCACGAACCGCCCACGGAGCTTTTCAAGGGCAAATCATCCTTCCTTTCCGTGGTTTATCTGCTTGCTGGTCCCCACGATGTCACCTCAACGACCTAAAGTGCTGCTCACAGAAATCCAGAGTGGGCATTGCCCTCTAAGAGCGGGGTAGCACGTGCAGTGGTCACTGGGGATGGATTTAATCCGGATGCTGAATGAGAAGCCAGTGATCTGTTCCCATCAGCAACCCAGGAAACTCCCAGTCAGCTCCTTAAATTCCATTAAAGTCAACAAAACTATTCCCACTGCCCCGTGTCAGGACATCTTCTCCTAAACTGAAAGCTGCACGCAGGAATCTGAGAGAAAAGGGGAATTTCTCCAAGGACAGAAGCACTGGGAAAGTGGCACAGAGCCAAGAGGGGGTCATGGGG
>NW_020956310.1:48778-83003 GCF_003031625.1 Empidonax traillii | reverse complement strand
GAAACTCCCAGTCAGCTCCTTAAATTCCATTAAAGTCAACAAAACTATTCCCACTGCCCCGTGTCAGGACATCTTCTCCTAAACTGAAAGCTGCACGCAGGAATCTGAGAGAAAAGGGGAATTTCTCCAAGGACAGAAGCACTGGGAAAGTGGCACAGAGCCAAGAGGGGGTCATGGGGAACTAATGAGACTTCCCAGAGCCCGGCTCATCTGGACATGAGGAATGTGTGGCATGCAGAGGGCAAAAAGGGCCAACCCAGATCTGGGAGAGCTTGGGTACTGTGGATGGCCACTGGAGCAACAAACCCTTATTGCTTTGAAATTTTAATGAAGAGCCAATAATTTCCCCTTCTCCCTGAAAAAAAAAAAAAAACCAAAAACAAAAGGTGACCTCAAATGTTTCTCTGCCAAAAAATGTTGTGTGCAATCCATTATGCCTTCCTCCTTCAGGGTTTATAAGAAACTTGGTACTGAAGGACTGGGACAAATGGAATAAAATAGTTGAGGGAGAAAGAGCCAGAAAGAAAACAGAAACAGCTACGAGGAAATTCGTGGTTTGAAAGTTAAGGGCACAGCTCTGCACGTCCCACCAGCCTCGAGGGCAGCGGTGCCAGCGGGTCTGCAGCGCTGTGGGGATGGCTGGCACGAGCCACACAGTCACTGCATCACCCCAGCCTGGGAATGGATCTGAGGGCAACAGCTGATTTCACATCATTCAGCAGGTAAAGTGACTGGGGAGATGGGCAAGTGCAAGATGTCACACCAATGGAAAATGAGGGCACAGGTGCCACCTGACCTCTTCAGGCTGCGAGGTGCTCCCAGCAGGACACATTCTGCTGCAAGGCAAGTGCAATTAAGCAGAAAAGGAGTTTTAAAATAAAATAAAGAGCTCAGCTGTTCGTGGTGCCTTTCAGCAGAAGGACACAGGGTGGGTCATTGCCGTGCACAGGCAGCCCCCTCAAGGGTTAAAGAGCAGGGAGGCTCTTGGAGATGCAAAATGGGGAGATTACAGTGAGTGTATGAAGAGCGATAAGAGAACAAGCAGCGGCTGAAACAGAGATTGCAGAGGATGTTTGAGAAGAAACTCTCCATCCACAGAAGAAATAAAAGGTCAGTGAAGGGAGACGGTGACTTCTCTGTGAAATGGCACAAGTGCTTTCCTGACAGAAATATCGACAGGAGAGAGAGATATGTACAATTTATTCATCTCCCTGCCCTGGTAGCACGGAGGGACAAGGACCATCTGAACAGGGGAGCGTGAGGAATGAAAAAAGCAGGATAACTGAGCAGGTAATCAAAGCCAAGGGCCGCTTGGGGCAGGCAGGAGTCACCCAAGCGGGGACACCTCAATTAATATTTACACTAAAATCCTGCCTCTTGCTCCTCCACCAAAAAAAAAAAAAACACCCAACAAAAACCAAACAAAACAACTCAGCGAGAAAACAAGAATCATATCTCAAGACGTCTCTAAATTCACCAAACTGCACTGCAACGGATTAAACCGTGACGGCGCAGCCCAGAGAGGACAGACAAAATATTAAGCAGAATTAAGCCTTAAAGGATGTTATGGTCCTCGGAGAAAAATGAGCTCAATTTCTTTTATCCTTATATTTTACAGCAACTTTTAAAAGCCTTTTCTTCAGAGGATGCTCTGCAGTGACTTTCAGACCAGGCTTTCAGCAGCTGCTCCCCCCTCCCTTCTCTAACATATATAATGAAAATTACAGTGATCACAAACAGTGTTGCCACTGAAGGAGCTTTATTTTGGAACACTTTCTGCTGCAGTAGTGGCAGAAGAAATGACGGCAATCTGCCTTTGCCCCCGAAATGCAGATTTACAGGAAGAGAGCCATTTATTTTAATTCCAGACCAATGATTCTCTCTTTCCATCATCTCATTTAATTCCTTGAAGAGCTCTGTTTCCAGAGTTATTTCACAAGTCTTCCTCCTACTTCTCAGTTAATTATTACTGACAAAACAGCAAAACGTGAAGCACTACTCTCACTTCAGAGACATGGAGATGATGTCCCACTGCTGCTGGGGTGGGTGAAGATGGAGATCTGAAGGTATCTAGAGCCACTTTTTCCTGCAAAATGATGCCCTGCCCCTGCATCATCAGCTGGGCTGCAGAATAGGGAAAACAAACTCCCGACTTTTTTTTTTCCATCGAGAAAGAAAGGAAAAATTAACAAAGCAGCTTTTCTCCTGCTGGACTTCATGAACCAAGAGAAAGCAGATTCTCTGCCTTCTGCTATGTCTAGACAGCTCATTTTTGTACCATCCCAGCCCTACTTGCCCATCAATAGTCTTTAAATATTGAGGAGGGCTCCTGCTGCCTTCGCTGCTGCTCATTCTCAACCCACACGCCACGGCCAGGGATGGCCAAGGCCATCAAGAAGAGGTGGCACAGTTGCCTAAGTGCACGGTGCAGCCCCTGGGAAGCATATCCAGCCCAGCTTGAGCCCTTAATTATTAATACTATTTAGATAGTGCTGTCGGGGAGCACAAGAGAAAGGCTTGGCCCACCGCTGTGTGCCAAAGGCAGGCTTCGAGCAGCTGCCCCGCTGTTTGCACGGTTCTGTGCTCGTGTCCAGCAGCTACCCCAGGCTGGGACTCAGGGATTAACCTTCCAGCATCAAAAAGGCTCTGAGAGGCATCTCTTGCTTTGCTGGTCGAGCTCGCAGGGAAAACCTCGGGTGGCACAAAACACGCTGCCGGGGGAAATCAGCATCGGGGTTTGGATCGCATCATTTCACTGCCAGCTGAGGGGCTAAGGCTGAGAGCAAAGCCCTGAGGGACAGCCTGGCACTGAGAAGTGTGAGGGCAGGTCAGCAAATCTGGGAACTGAGTGAGGGTGGTGAGACAATGGAACAAGTTGCCTGGGGAGGTTGTGGATGGTCCAACCCTGTCGATGTTCAGAGCCAAAGTGGATTAAGCCTTGAGCAACCTCGTCTAGGGGGAGGTGTCCCTGCCCATGGCAAGGGGGCTGAGACTAGATAATCTTTAAAATCCATTCCAGCCCTTAACATTCCATGATTCTAAGTGGAATCCAGGTCTAAGTCCCATTTCTTTCCTTACGACCACCTGGGATGTTCTCAAAGGAACTGAGCAATATCCAGCCCAAACTGCAGCTGAGCCTGGATGAGGTTCTTCCTTGGTTTTTAGGTGCTGCAGCACACACCCAGGCACTGTTTAGAGCACTGCTGGATGGATCCAGCCACTATTTCAACCATCAACTGGAGTTTTATTTACCGTGCTGGGAGGTTTCTCTACCCCTGGAGTCCTGGCAGCTTCGCTGGTGGCTCTTGGCTTCACCCAGGGGAGTCCATCTCCTTCCCACTGCTGTGCTCTGCCTTCCCCCCAGTTACAGACCATTCTCCTTCCTTTGTTCGTGGAGGACAGCTTTGTTCTCTGCATAATAACAGGTGATTTAGCAGCTGTCACACTCAGGGGCTGGAGGATTTGAAGGCAAGCTGTGTTGAGCAAAACGTGCTCCTGGAATCCCTTTTGTTGCCACGTCCACCAGATCCAAAGGACGACAGAGGAGGCAAAATTCCTTTTCATGGCAGAAAAGACTCCACTTGCCCACACAACTCAGTTTGCAGCCCTGGACTTGCACTCCCAGCCCTCCTCAGTGAGAGACACGGACCAAAGGGTGCTCAAAAGCACCCAAGACCAAAGCACAGGTCTCACCTGAGGCTGCCCTGTGCTCGTTAACAGCCAGTTACTTGGGCTGCTGTAATGACAGTTCCATTCCTTGCAGAATGAGATGCCACAGCCAATATTGCCCCCCTAAGCCTGTGTGCCTGGATGGACACCCCGTCATCTTTCCTGGATGTGCCAGCCCCTGCCTCCAGACCAGAACCAGCCACGCTTGGCATCACTTGGATTTTTGCAGTACAAGTAAATAAGTAGAGAAACAATCCACAAGTAATTCAGTAACAAAACAGCAAAAAAGTCCACCAAGTTATCCCAGCTGCCACACTCCTCCCCAGCCAACTCCAAAATCCATTCCAATCCCTATTTATCCCTCACCCCTCCACATCCAGCCGGACCCTCCCACCCCACCCCAGGCACGAGCTCCAAAAATATAAAATACATAAATACTTCAGTCTCTCCATATTTCATGACAAACAGTAAAACACAATGAACAAGCACCAGGGAGGGACAGAGGGAAACACTGATTCAAAGCTAACACAATTCCTTTTCTCTTGGTGCCCCAGACCTGGCATGCACTGGGTTATACTGATTTAAAGGCGAGGGTCAGTAGGCTGCGGGCTGGATCCCATCAGCGGAATGAGGCAGGAATTAACACCCCATCAGGCCACTCTGAGGTGCAACACCCAGTTACAATGATAAAATCATTTAGCCAGTTTCCCCCCCACGACTTCCATCCCTCCCTAGATTCCCAGCTCCCCGCCACCCCCTTCCCCACCTCTCCAGCTCAGCCATTCCCGTGTCTCCGGGCGACTCTTCTCCCCTTTCCCATCAATCCAACAAACACGCAGGCGTTCAACGGCAAACCCACACCACGCGGACAATGAAATTTAGGAGGGGGAACAAAAGAGCAAACCTCGCTGCTCCATGGCCTCGGCGGGCAGACAATGGTCCCAGCTGCTTCCCGGGAAGCACCCAGCCACAAAGAGCCCGGCTCCGGGACCGGAGAGGGTCCCGGCTCCCTGGGGGGTTGGGGAGGGGGGCAGGAGGTTGTCACTGGAATATGCATCTCATTGGTTACCTGTCAGCTTTCCTGGGCGGTTATAAAGTACAGCCGCCGCCGGAGGGTATAATGGGATGTAATAACGAGACGGCCCTTCCACAGAGGAGCTTTGATTAGGTGATGGGAACCGGCAGCATCCGCTGGCTTTCGAAAAAAAACACACGAGCTGTAAAATAAAGGGATCGCCAGGAATGTGGCCACTTCTTTTTTTTCTTCTTCTTTCTTTTTTTTTTTTTTTTTTTTTCAGGCTAGGAGGGATGGAAGAGAGAAACAAATTACAACCTTCGTTTCTTGCGCTAATCTCTCCATCTCGCGCCCCTTTGGAGGTCCCGTGGTTGCTGTCCCTCTAGGCTCAGACATTATTTCCCAGCTCCTCAGGTACGCTGGAAAAATGACACGTTATAACACCAGGGAATTACAGCCTGCGGAGGGGGAAGGAGGAAAACTCCCTGCCCCACAAATCACTGCCAGCATCTCTCCCATCGGCAGCTCGAGCTGCAGCCTGGGGAGGCACCTGCAAATTCCTCTGTGCCACGGGTGGGATTCACCTTTTCCATGGGCAGTATCTCAAAACTCACTGCAAGACACTTAGACAAAAACACGACTTGAATAATTGCAGCACCTCGGTGACTCCAGACCCTGCGAGCAGGGATCATTTTGTCCCAGCTGACAGGTCTGGGTTTCCAGCTAAATGGAATTATTGTGGCTGGTAACACAGCTTGCAGCACCTTCCCCCTACTCCCATTCCAGCACCACCATGCCTTGGTTTCCCAGATGTCCAGGCTGGCACCGAGCCTTGGCAGAGACCAGCAGAAAGGTATTTTTCCTCCCCCACCCCGGGGCTAAGGAAAAAATGTGCAAAAAAGATGGGCACGAGAAAACCCTGGGGTTTGGAATGCCAACTGGAAGAAATAAAACCTGACTAACAAAGCACAGGCTGGGGAGGATACTATGGATGCAAGGGCAGGGAGGAGAGCAGTGTGCAGGTTAATGAACATGCCAACCCACGACTCCACAAGAAATCCAATTCAATCAATCTGTCTGCGAAGGACACGCAGCGAGACAATGGGAGAAAGGAGGCTGAAGGCAAGCTGTTGGCTGTGTTACCCACTTCTCAGCCCCAAAAGGAAGGGGGGAAAAAAGGGTTTAACCACTGACAAACAGGCATTTCCCTCAGGCAATCAGATCTGCAAGATTATTCCCAAGCAGCCAACGATGCTCGACCACGAAAGGATTGGCACAGGGCAATCATTTGGCCATGCATGGGGCAGGACTTGGGGTCAGAGGAAGGCTGCTGGTGGTGGGGACGAGCTGCCTGCTCTGGTGAGGGCGTTACAGAAGTAAAGCAGCATTTTGCAGGCTCAGCACAGCTCTCTTCCTTTCAGCACGAAACCCATAAACAACGGCCCAAGGGCTTAACAGGGCTGAAATATGATGGTATTCAAAGGGGATGGCAGGAGGATTAACAGCCCTTCTCCTTCCAGCTTGCTGCTGAAGCCATGTTAGGACTGGAGAGTCAATGCCATGCTCAGGTTTTACATCTCCATTAAGCACAAGGTGTTGGTGGGGGAAGGATTTCTCCTCTCCATGTCCGTGGTGGGGACACGCCACACGGTTCCCACTCAGCACTGCTGACACCAAGAGAGGCTGGGAATGGGATGGCCACCTCTGGCACCCCATCCTTGTGAAAGGATCAACAAGGAGATTTTTTTTTTTACCTTGAACCAAGGGACCCAAACAGGTGTGATGGTCATTAAGGCCAGAGACAGCTCCTCAACAGGGAACTCATCTTACCAGAGCAGACTTGGACAGAAGTGAGCGATTACAAGGTGTTCGACCAGATGCTGAATCAACACAAGGATCTAACAGCAAAGTCTGCTAGGAGGCTTTGTCATATTATAATACACAGGAAAGAAAAAAAGAAACATTAAAAGAGCAAACAAATGCAAAGTGTCGTTATATTTCCTCTGTTTGCTGCGCAGAAATGAGGCTTCATCACACCTCAGGAGACAAGCCAGGGCTTTCCACTTACATAACCCTACATGTGGTCACTTTGACTCCACCAGCCAGGAAATGTGTGAACCTCAGTCTGCAAATTCTTCTTGATAAGCTGCAGGTTTGGAACTTTTACGTTCTTCACGTGCATTGATGCGCTTTTTAAAATAGAAATGAGCTCAGACAAGGGTTCCTATTTTTATGGGCTGAACCACCTACACATCTGGTCACCACTCAAGATTTCAAGCCAACTTTTCAAAATTGCAAAGAGCTGTCCCAGCCCTGCACCACTGATTTGTGCTGGTTTTTTACATGACATAAATATTTATACAATTGCTGTAACTATCCCTCAACGACCGACGCGATCGCGTTTCAAAGGATCTATATTTTAAAGAACACAATGCACTGATGGCGACACAGCTTTAAATTTTAAGTAGTGAGAGAATCCTCACGCATTCACAGACACGCTGAGCCACTGGAGATGCTCCAGAATTCCCTCAAATATCCTCCTCAAAGCCACCACCCCAGCTCAGGGCCTCACACCCCAAACTGAGCATCCCTGGTGACACCTGGGTACCTGCCCACCATCTCCAGGGAGGGAAGGGTAGTAACAGTGTCACTGTGAAAAACATATTTATAACAGCACCAGATTTGCCATTTTCTGTATAAAGCCAGAATGAAAAGCAGTTTATTTCATTAAAATAAATAGAGAACATCACTGCCTCTGAGACAGACACCAACCCCAACTGCTTCTCTCCCATTCCCTTGGATGAACAGGAGTGCTGCAGGTCTCCCTCTGTGAACCTTTTATTTCTAACTGCCTGTTATTTCAATAGAAATTGAATATCAGCTCTTCTTCTGTGCTTCCTGAACCACCTTATCAAGTGATAATGCAAAGTTAGAAAGAAGAATAATAAATCTGGATTAGGAAATAATAAACTGGGATTAAGACACCTTCATAAATCATTTCAAGCTCCCTACGTGTGGATGGGTCTAATTACTAGAGAAGAATAAAAGATACACCTCATTTGGGTCAGTGCAATCATCCTTCTCAGCAGAAAAAAAAAAAAACAAACCACGATGAATTATTAGCTAGAGGAATAAGTCAAGAGGTTTTCAGGTTAAATATGGAAGCAGTGGAAGAGGGAAATCCGGGAACTGATTGCTATCCCCGTCCGTCCCTGAAGTTTGGTTAATCCCTTTCCCTCTCTTTTTTCCTGACTTAAGTAAAGCAGTAAATAAACACATCTTGCTACCTGCGGTGTGCAAACTCAGCCCTGACTCATCTACCAGCTCCTCTAATAGAAGGAACACAAATAAAGCAGAGGGGGAGAAAAACAGGACCAAGTGGGAAAACATATTTAGGGAAGAGGGAGGGAGGGAGCTCTCTCTGTCCTCCTAAAGCAGTGCCCCACAGCTGCTCCATTCATAAATATTTCACCGGTACGAACTCAGCTGCCAAATCTGAGCCACTGCTTTGATGAAAAATATAAAAAGGCTTTTCCATTAGTGCTTTTGATGTTCTTTGCATACGGAATAATGAATGCAGGAGATTCATCTCCTTTTCCCTTCCTCTGTCCTCCCTCTCTTCGGTCTTTTATCCGGCACAGCCTCCTGAGGACGGGGAGGAATCAGGATTTTGGGCAGGGGGACAGAGCAGAGCCGTTTTCCATGGAAACTCTGAGTCACATTTGAGTTGGAAAAGCCCTCCAAAGTCCTCGAGTCCAACCCATAACCCAGCACTGCCAAGGCCACCGTGTACCCAAGTACCACATCTCATCTTTTTTAAATCCCACCAGGGATGGTGACTCCACCACTGTCCTGGGCAGCCTATTACAGGGCTTGACAACTTTTTTGGTCAAGAAATTTTTCATAACATCTAACCTAAATCTCCCCTGTCACAACTTGAGGCCATTTCCTCTCATCCTATCATCTCCTCTTGTCCTATCTCCACCCTTTTCTGGCTTTTTCCACCTCAGGGGGCAAAACAGTAAGAAAACAGGGATATCCACAGGTTTTTTGGATGCTGTTGGCTCTCCACACAGTTTCCACCTGGCTGGACAACATTGAGCATCACAACTCTGCTCAGCAGAACGTGACCAGGAGTCTCAAAGCCCTCCTAAAGCATCTTACCACAGCTGCCAGGAGCTCCCCCATCTCTGCCCACATGGCACAGCTGGCTCCAGCCTGGATTCCATGAGGAGGCAACAACCCCCTATGCCCTGATCTGGGCTGTCCTGAGCTCCCCTGCATTTTTTGGTGGGGGCTCATTCAGGAGAATCTCAGAGGAGAAAGGAAACTCGCTCGCAGCTCCAGAGAGCCAGGGACACAGCGCAGAGGCAAAACCAAAACAGAGGAAGCTGTACGTGACCTTCTCCCAGCCTCTTAGTGCTCTCAGGAACTTAATAGCCTCAACATTTATCTTAACTCAGCAGAGATGTGCCAGGGATAAAGTATCCATCTCCCGGTGCACCAGCTCCGGCCTTTCCAACCCGCCGCTGCCAGAGCTTTAAATTGCAGCTTTTATCGCCTTTTCGCTCTTCTGCTGTACCAGGGCATCCAAAGCAATTAAATCCAACCTATTTTTTTTTTTTTTCCTACTTTTATTCCTTGAAGTGGAGCTTTCTTGTGTGGGGCAGAGATTACAGGGTTTGGACTGCATTTTGATTCACATTTATTTTCCATTAAGGACTCGGCCACGCTCGTCTCCTCCTCCTCTCATGGAGCTCCCTACGCGTTCCCCAAACCCGGCGAAGAGAAATTGGAAAGCAGTTTAAAGGAAAACAAACAGAAGCCGATGCCTTGCAGAATTTGTGCAATAAGGAGCCCTGGAAACACGGAAAGCATTTTAAGGGACTTGAAAGGGAGCGAGGCCTTATCAGCGCGAGTGGGACGCCAGCGTTTGCAGGGCAGTTATCACTGCAAGTTATTCGTCCTCCTGGTTTGTATTTACCAGGAATGATTAGGAAACCAGAGCTGTGGGGGCTCCTTGGCAGCACTGAACACAGCAGAAAATTTCCTGTGCCCAAGGACCGATGGCTTCTCCTTTGGGAGTGGCGGGGCTCAGTTTGGGGGTCCTTCACCCCATTTTCTGCTCCATAATCCCGGTGGAGGGGAAGAGTGGAGCACCTTACTGTGTCTGGGAGATGCCTCAGTCTCAGCTGGAGGACACAGAGGTCCTGGACACTTGGTGGCCTCATGGTCACAAGTGGGGCCATCCCAAAAGGATCCACAGGGACACAGAAGAGCTCATGCCTCACCTGGATTATTAGAGCAAGTGGTGCTCCTACTTTTCGGATCAGAGGGAACTGGCTCCTCCCAAGCACTGAAGATCAACACATTTCTCTGCTCCTGAACACGCAGCAGATCAGAGGAAAAAAGTTGCCAAGGAGACCCCAATACAGCACACACGGCCCTGGTTTTCCCCTGCAATTCTGCAAGCGCTCTCTTTTCATCTTTTTTAGCCCAAACCTCCCTCCCACCTGCCTCTTTCACATTAACCTGCCTCTGAGCACACCATCCAACTGCCCCTGTAACACAGAGTAACACACTGCATTTTCTCTGCTTGCTCCAAACCAGGCAATCACAGAAGAAATCAGCTGGGGGAAAAAAAAGGAAAAAAAAAAATCTATTTCCCATCCAAACTTCCACTTCCCAGAGGAATTCAGCTTTTTGAATTATGGCACCTTCTCCAGGCAAACAAGCCCTTCTGAAGGGCAAGGCTCAAGACACTGCAGGGATGCAGATTTTCAAACCATTCATTATGCAAATGGCTCATTTATTGCTGCTGAGCTGAAAGCAGGAATTCCAGGCATGCAAATAAAAATAGTCGGGGAGCAACAGCCAGTAAGTTCGTGATGGCATCTGCTGACTTGGGTAACACGCAGCACAGACCCTGCAGGCAGCACTTTACAGTGGAGTTTCAAACTACAGGTTGAAATTGGTCTGCAACCACCATCAGAGACTCCCTGGGCTCTGCAGGACCAGCAGCATCTCCAGCTGGAAGTTCTGCCAGAGCTGCAGACCCTGCCATAACCTTATTGATCCCAAAATCTTACTCATCACAAGATCCCTGAGCTAAGCAAGGCCTGAAATTCAATAATTCAGGGTGACTGGACACAAGGGGTAGAGCTGAGGTGTGAAGGGGTTATGGGAGATTTCATTGACAGGGTTGCAACAGCGCCAGAGCTGCAAAGCTTTTCCCAAAACTTCAACAAACCGCCCAGTGCTGGGTGGGAACGAATGCTAATGAGCATCTGATAAAGACTGGGAGAGAGAATCTGGCTGGGAAAGGAGACAAAACTCAAAATTAGCCATGCAGGCGGGAAATTTTAAGCAGGACTATCCTGGGAACAGCCTGCCTCCACATTTCTCTTCTCACAGTGCCTGGAAGCACAAGGAGAGTCGTGTGTAGGATGCTCTGTGGCCAAGGATGAGTCTTTGTCCTCCAGGAACTGATTCATGTACAAACATTTCTGAGGCCCAGAGCCTTCCAGCTACTGAATCTAATTCAGGTCCAAGTCCTGGAAATGACCTGGCACGGGGTATCAGTGCACATTGCAGCCATGGGAAATAATAAGGAATTTAAAAAGCAAAGCAGAAACACTGAGCTGAGAATTAAAGAACCTTTCAAGTTCAAACATGGGGAAAAAAACGCGATGCCGAGCCCAGTCCAACATCAGCACTCAAGGTCAAATGGAAAAAGAAACCTCTGTGGATTTGCCTTTTAACAGGCTGTTGTTAGTGCCATGATGTTTAATATCATTAACACAGAATCATTATGTAAATTCTGGTTTTGCAGCTCAGTTGTCACTATCACAAGTTAGTTTTAATGCAGGAGCAAAGTAAAAGCAGCTGGTGCACTGACCCGGGCTCGGCACACTCAGCATTCACACTCTGCCACTGAATACGAGATTTGCTCGTTTTTATGTGCTCCAGTATCCTTACACAGCATCAGCAAAAGCCTAGTTCAAAATGTGATACAAGTCTCTCCGCAATTTTCGCTGCCAAGCGACTGAAATGACAAGAGAGATCGCGGCAGGAGCTGGTCGAACGTTCATCTATGAGCAGATTAATTGCAAAGACAGAAAGGTCCTGATACACAACCACCCGACAACAATCGGGTAATCACTCATTATGTGTCTATTACTCAGAGTCCTGGAGCTGGCACGACACTTAAATCTGGAGCCACATCAACCCAAGCGATGACAAATATTGTTTCCTGCCTCAAAACAGCCGAGCTCAGCAATTTCAGACCCCGGGAACTGAAAAGAATAAATTTACCTGGGCCTGTAATTTCACAGCAATAGCTGCATTACGTTTTTAAAAAAAATAAAAAAATAAAAGGTTTCTCTGATGGAGAGACTGTTCCTGGCCTCAAACAAGAACATGAGCAATAATGTACGTGCAACAATACTCCGATTGACCGCGTTTCAATGAGCATTCACACACACGGCCTCAGCAGATGAAGGACAAGTGCTATGGGCTGAATGGGCTCCATTGAGTAGAGCTAATTAGCTGTATAAGCATATGCAAGACCGGGACCTAAATTTGTTCTCTGCCTCCTGGGACACTGATAACTCCTTTTTCTGATTGTTGTGCAATGCAGGGAGAGCAGGTCTAAGGCAGCGCTGTAACCCCTGCCTGCCATAAGGCATTTTTTTAACTTGCAGAGAGATGTTAAGGTTGGGAAACAGCAGCTCAGGTGAAAGTAGAGCCTTGTCCACACTCTTGTCACAGGTTATTGTCAGATTTGAAAGCAGGACTCACCCCTCCTGAGCTGCCCTTAGATGATGTTCATGCCCAGCCGTGCTAAACAACACCAAAATATTTGCTGTGATCAACCAGCACAATAACGGGTTACGGATCCGATAATCCAAAGCCGCACCCAGCAGGAATAGGCTCTCGTTTCCCTCACCCAAAACACACATTGCCACAGCAGAAGATGCAGTCTGTCATTACAGGCTCGATCCCGTGACTTTTATTTGCACGGTGGAGCTTTGGCACAATCTGCTCTCGTCTGGCTGGTCCCTTTGAGGCGGCGGCGATGGGGAACGGGAGCAGCAGCTCAGTGGAGTGTAGTGCTAGAGGAATTTAAACACATCAAAACATGGGTAACCTCCACCAGATCCCTCTGAAACCTCTTTTGCAGAAGACTGAGGTAGACACGTGGGTCTCCTGGAAAAGCTGCCCATGCCTTCCAAAAATCCAGCTCCAGCTCCTCTCTTCTCATCCCCAGTCAGAGCGTAAAGCAAATACCCCAAAGGAACAAAACTAACCTGGCAACTGAATAGTGCTCTGACCCGTCTTAGGAGGACAGAGCTTGCAAAGAGCTCTGGAGATCCTTGAGTGCATCAGGAAAGGAAATGACCGTCAAGGTCTTTATCCCATCCTGACTGGAATTACTGGCAAAGTTCCCACCGGCTGCAGGAATGGGGCTGACAATGTTGCAGAGCACGGAGTCAGCGACAAGAAGAGCTAAAGGGACTTGACAGACAGAGGATGAGGCACATCCTCCATCAGATGACATAGCTCTGTTGGTGCCACGGCACTAAGGGCTGGCATCACTGCTCCTCCACAGAGCTGTGCCCAACCCTGCAAGACAAACCCCACCTCTCCTTTCCACACCAGCACCCCAAACCCCCACATCTGACACGTTTAAAAGATAAAAACTGATCTCCAGTTTGAGCCTTTCCAACGGGATTTGGCCCATACCTACTTATGTTGTTATTTATAACTGAAACACAGAGTAACCACACCAAGTTCCTGCTAGATTTTATTCCTTCCTTAATCTAAACATAAAGTCATAAGACTAAGATATTTGCTGTAAGGAAATGAGCTGTCAAGTGATTTACGGTTTTGCTTTGTCTCTGTCTCAACAGCTCAAAGTCCTCTCCAAGACCCTATTTTTAGCAAGCTGTAAAAATTAGAGGCAGTGAGGGACAGAGGAGGAGCTGGGAGTTGAGAAATGTATAGGGGAAACTTATGTATTTCTTCATTATCCTAATGCACCTCTAACTGCTGGACACTATGTGGACAATCATAGGCAGTGTTATATTGCCTTTACTGCTTAAAGGTGCCTTCATATAGGAGATCAGCCTGATTAGACACAGCTCAAGAAGGAGCAGTGGTGGGGAAATGCCCCTGGGTTGTGGTTTGTTTGCTGGGATTTGAGAGTTGGGTTTTTGTTGGGTTTGGGTTGGTTTTTATTACTAATGGCCAAAATGGCTTCACGTGGTGTGTAAACACTAGACGAGACCAAAATCAGCTGGAGTCAAAATTAGGCTTTCCTTCATTCCAAGGATGGCTCACATGGAAACCCACATGCTCCCCTCATTTCTCTTATCACCTAGCTCAACTATAAAATCAATAAAAGCAGTTGCCTTATTCACATTTTATTGGTCATTCCAGCCAAAATTATTCTAATAATTCCCTTCAACAAGAACCAAGGTCCCCTATTGCATACATTTTATTTCCAGCACCTTCACTTGCAAATGATGACAGTAATTATTCTAAGTCCCATATAGCACTTTCCACACAAGAGCTTTAAGGGCTTTAACAATGGGAAGTTATTACCAGAGCTTTAACAATGGAAAGTTATTACCAGCATCCTTACTTGTGAGAACGAGGCACAGAAAGATCAAACAAATTGCTGAAGATCATTCAGCAGCTCGCTGGCAACGCCAGGAACAGAACTGTAATCTCCTGACCCTCCATCCAGAGCTGATTGGGCCAGGGAAAAGAAAAAGCAAAGCATCCTCGAAACATGTATGAAGAGGAAGAGGTTTGTTTTTAAAAGTGCTGAAAATGAGCAGTGATGGCAAATGTCTGGACTTTGACAAAATTCTGAAAGAGATTAAATGATGCTATTATTTACTGCATAGCAGGGAAATGGATAAACAGAGAAAGGATGTGCCTTCTGGCCACTTTTTCATCCCCTTTGGGATGTCCCACGGAGGAACCTCAACAATCACATACCCGGTAGTTACAAACAATTTCACATTCAAGGATTATAACCCTTTTCTTTACCTCACCTTTCTTCTTCCCTTTGTTTTGGCCCCTGACATCTCCAAGCTGACATATCCAAAATCAACAGAGAATTCTGACCATCTTGGCCGATGCCGTTTGCTCCGAAGCACCAAGCACACCCTAAGTCTCCACGAAACTCCTTTCCCTCTGAAGTGTTTTAGGAGACAATTTACTTAGGAGAAAGAACAGACCTTAATCAGCAGAAGAACCATGGAGAAACAGAGTATTTGCACGAAGCCACATCCTGAAACCAAACAGGATGAAATCCTCCGAGGCGTCTATTAAGGAGATTGCCCAGCGGAAAGGAAATTCAGCAAACCAGATTATCCCTAACAGGCTTATCCGCTGGAAAAAATCATCAGAGCAACGACAAGATAGTTTTGAGAGACAATTAATGAAAGGTAGGGGGAGAGGGGAGATTGTAACAGGGTGACAAGGAGGGAGAATCCATAAAACACAGATTGTCACGGCTGATCAGACGTAAGGACATTACACGACCCATCACACGTCTGGAAGGGGAAAGGGGCGTCAAGATGTTCACAGAGCCTCCTGTCTGCGGCTTTGCCAGGGGCAGAACTGCTTTTATCTTCTTTAATACAGCAAGAAGAAGAATTCCCCAGCTAGTTCACTTGACAGGCATGAACTGGATCAAAAGAGCTTCCACCAGCAGCACTCCACCCCTCCTTACAGCCCAGCCCTACGCTGTGTCCGTGGCTCCATCCCGCAGCAGAAGGAGCTATCTTCTCCAAAGAGTGATCCCAAATGTTTGAATCAATGGTAAACCTCCAACAAACTGAGAATGGCTGAAGGAATTAAGTTCACTGGATGGTCTTGGACTGGAAACCACAAGAGCTGGTTACATCCTTCCCACCAGAGGAAACCACCGCTCCTTGAGCAGGACCACGGCGGAAACGACGAGCACAGAGCTCTACACTGCATCCCTGATGGGATAGCAAGACTTTCTCTCACAGGTTTATTTTATGTTATTTCCAACCCAGATTGTTCTTAAACCTCTGATGTTAAGTCAGAGTATAACAGCAGATAAGAGAAAGAACCCTAAATCTGTTATGTCCCCCCTCCCTTATCTTCCAAGTACCGCTGCCCCCACATGCTCCTCAGCAGGGAAACAAGGCAGAAAAACAAGAAAAAAATCCCACAGGGGAAAGGATGAGACTCCTGGCATGGGAAGATGTCCATGCCATCATCTCTGGCTGAGGATGGGACAAGCAGGGACAGACAGATTAAGGGATTTGCCAGAGCTAATGACATGGACATCTTTCCACTGACTTCACTAGGCTTTGGACCAAATTCCTGTACAAAGAGCTGCACTCAAGAGCTATCAAGGAGATTAATTCATTAGCATATTTTAAGTACTTTCAGATCCTGGAGTGAAAGGGCTATCAAACTGTAAAGTCATTTTATTAGTGATAACAGTCAAAGAACAGCAAGTTGAATCCTTCAGTCTAAAGCCTTACGGCACAAATGGGTTTGTAACACGAAGACACCACAAAGGCCTAAGAGATATTAAAACTTCCTTGAATAGACTTACACCAGACACCAGTTCTCTCAGATTCCTTTCAACTCCACAAACTCTGATGGTAATTTTTTTAATTCTCATGTAGCAGGATGAACCCAAACCCACTCAGGGAAAGCAGCAGGATGTAAAGACTTACTGCAGCCCCTGAAAGGCTCCTCACTGGTGTCAGCAGAGTTGACGTGCCTGGTATGCTGTGTCAGGACACTGACCACGGGGGACCCCGCAGCCCTGAATTCCTCCCATCATCTTGGGAAGCAGAAAACAAGGCTATCCCAGGCTCTGTGCACACAGTTCTCCAAAACTATCCAAGGGAATGGCACACAGGCAGCGCAAGAGGACGCAAGGCAAGGAGCTGGCACGGCTGCAGGTTGGCCTTGCATGCGGATACTTCTCCAAAGTAAGATCTCAAGCCTATAAAAACATTGGCAGCAGGCGCCGGAAGATGCACAGTGTACTCTTCTATCGCTTTGCTGGGGGAATAGACTTCATCCTGTTCCCTCTGGCCCCAGATCAAGCGCGACTCCTCACAGGAATTTTCCATTATCCTGTGGCAAACACACCAGGGCAATCCGGCCGCTTAACCCACTTACACTGTGACCCCACTCCTCAGCAGCAGCGAGATCCTGCATAAACACCAGCCACTTCTCCTACAATTCCAATTCCACTTCTCCTGCCAATTCCAGCACCACAGCCCAGGTGAACCGGGGCTGGAATTCCCAGGCTGCCTGACAGGACTGCAATGGGGCAATGGAGACATCCTGAGTCTCCTTCCCTCCAGCTCTGCCCTCCTGGCTCCCCTTTGAGGTTGCTGAGGTCCTAATTTATTTCCACAGCCCAACAGACTCAAACCCAGGGAAAACATGGAATCCCTCAGCATTCCTCCTCCGTTTCCCCTTTGGTAAATCCTTTCGTTGCCCTGCTTTTTCACTAGGCTGTGAACTCACCTCCAAATCTGTACAACCATCCACCTATCCCTCACAGCTGGATCTCCACACAGAATGCACCAGCAAGTGCCAAATTCACACACACACACACACACACACCCCTTCCCCAGTAACTTGAAGAAGAGAAACCCCACGACGTCAGCTCCCACCCTCAGGCAGAGGGGCTCTGGAAACACATGCAAACCCCACAACACCTTTGTGGATACAGCGATTATCAGTTAATGCAAGTGTCCTTGAACCACCAAGGAGCAGGAACACCCCCTGGCATCCCAGGCAGGGGAGGGGATCGCCCGAGGCGCGCTCACAGCGCTGATAAACACACAGAGCTTATCCTGACTTTCCCTTTGCCACATTTATTTGCTCAAGGAAAAAAACGCTCGGCATCTTCCTTATCCCTGCTCATTTCCGATGTGGTTTCTACTTTCCCCAGGGTCACACAGGCAGTGACAGGCATCCCCGAGGCTTATTTGTGTTTGGAGCCATCTGCCAGCGCAGGGAGGGCTGAATCAGCCTGCAGTGAGCAGGAGCCACCGAAGAGCACTGAGGATTCCTTGGTAGGGGTGACCAAGTGACAAAAAAGCCGCTTGGTTTGCTCCCCCTTCCCAGAGATCTAGTCTCAAATAATGCGATGGCCCGGCTCCAACTTCATCATCTCTCCCAGCAGCGTGGTTTGTGTTATCCTGGAGAAGGCTGAAGGCTGCAACCCCACAAACACATGTTTAATTACACTGCAGCGCATCATCCACTGCTTCGCTCGGTCTGCTTTGCAGGGGAGGGGGAATACTGGGATGTTTCACCTGCAGGTGCTCCCTCTGTCCCCTCAGCCACCACCCCCTTAAAAACCAGTCTGCAAATGAACTGAAACAGCCTTAACCCTACAAACAGCTTCTGGATGACAGAGAGAGACCAGCTCCGCTGCCAGCTCTGCGGGGAGGAGAGAAGAAACCGTCCCCAGCCAGGGACAGGCACACAAAGGCCACATTGTCCCTCACTGCAATTAACTCCAGGGGAAAAAAAAAAAGGCCAAGGCTTTTTATTTGTGAAAGGACACATCCATGCCCAGCCTGTGCACCCAAAAAGCCCATTTGGTGTACAGACTCCCCCTGCCCTGCTCAGGGAGCTGCAATTTCAACACATCACCCCCAGCTCACAGTCGCTGGCGTTTTCCTAACATGAGTTTTACAGAGAAAACAAGATCCAAAGGCTTTCAAACACTCTTTACAAGGCACTTTCCTCAGGCTGGAAGGGATGAAGTCGTTGGGAATATCACGAAACAAGTGGCACATCACCTCTTTGAAACCCAAATAGCAAGAGACCACATCAAGTCTTCAAATATTAATCTGTACTTACCAACTAATCAGCACTGACAAAAATAACCCATCTAATTATCAGAACACTGCCACCTAAATAATGAATTATATGCCTTATTAAAAAGTATAATAGATTAGAGGACGTGAAACAATTGCAATTAGTAAAACAAGAAACGTTGGGAAACAAAAAAAAACCCTACAAGTGTGATCAGAATTGTATAAATTAACATTCCAAAATAGCGACTGATCTCCCAACAACGCATCAAAAGGCAGGAACTTTTGAAGCCCACTGCAACCCAATAAATGCAGTGCACCTTAAAATTGCTGAAAACTCATAATATATTAAGACATTGTCCTTGGTGCTCAGAGTGTTGCTTTGTCCGTGACACCTCCCCAGCCTGGGGAGGCTCATTACTGGGAGAGAGTCCTTACTGGGAGCCATCCCACCCCTGTGCATGTAATTGCTTCATTAGGAGGAGATGGGGTGGGGAACAGGGATGCTGCTGCAGATAACAGCCAGGGGAACGAGGGATGCCTTCAAGCACTCAAAAGGAAGTGTTCTCACTTTTCCTTTAATATCACCAGGTCCCTCTGCGCTGCACATTAACCAGACTCGCAGCCCCTGCCCTATATACGGCACAAGGTGGGGAGGAAGGTGAGGGCCACACCCACCATGGACAAGGGGATGTTTCCTCATCCCACTCTTTGGGGGAAAACACACCCAGGTACTCGTGTTTAGCACTTTGCTTGTCGGCTCAGCCATTATTACCAACACAAGCTCTGTATCTTTGGCTCTACATTGAAAGAGTGGGGGTTTACACAGGATATTGGGAAGAAATTCCTCCCTGTGACGGTGGGGAGGTCCTGGCACAGGTGGCCCAGAGAAGCAGTGGCTGCTCCTGGATCCCTGGAAGTGTCCAAGGCCAGGTTGGACAGGGCTTGGAGCAGCCTGGGATAGCAGAAGGGGGTCCCTGCCACGGGCAGGTTCCTTCCAATCCAAAGCATTCTGGGATTCTGTGTTTTTTTCCAGAGATTCCATAACAGATGTTCCTTCTCTGATCCCCAGCTGGACCTGTTCTTTCCAATCCATGGTCTGTGAGATCCTCCAAGCCCTCAACCCCCTCTCTGCAGCCTTCAAACATCAAGGGCTGAATAAACCCCTGAAAGGCTGGTGGCTTTTTTTTCTTTTTGCAGGACTGCTGCTGTTACACCCTCTGCAGTATTTACCTTTCAAGGGCTTTAATGCTTGCTGCAGTCCTGGCATCACTCAGATGCAGAACAGCAGAACACACTCCTAATTGTACCCCAAGGTATAGCAAAGAGAGAAAATGTAGCACCAAAGAAAAAAAAAAAAAAAGCTTTTTAGTGAAAAAACAACCTGCCCGTTGCGAAATATTTTTTAAATAAATAAAAGAAATCCAAAACTCTGTCTCTGAGATGGTATAATAGCACCTGAACAACGCAATTGATCTTTAAAATAACATCCTCCTTCCGACCAAGAAGAAGGATAGCGAGCTGGTGAGATTCTTCTTCATTTTCCAACAGCCTTTTAATAACCTGAGTGCTGTTCGTGCGGACTGGGGGTTATGACAAGGACAAAGTAACTCACTTCCTGTCCAAAATTAATTTTATTTAGCTCAGCCCTGAATAATTAATGTCGTTCCCTGCAAACACATCCCCAAAAGCCTCCCTCCAATAACCTGCACCAAGAAAAAGAGGTTTTAGGTTAAACTGCCCCTTTTGTGCTCAATATCACCGTGTTTGCGGCATTTTTCTCCTCCCAGGTACCTTTACTAAAATAAAGCATTTTTGGTTTAATAAATACACTAGTTCTAGCTTACCTCACCTTTAAAAATGAGGGTTCCCTCCCCAAAAATGCATTAACACTTCACACAAAAATGTTTTCCATCTGAGCTCACTCTTAAGGGAGAGTTTCAGCTGGAGACAATTAGGAAGGGCAGGAATATAACCCAAAAAGCAGAGGGGAGGGGGTAATGCATGGACAGGGGCTGAGAGCCCCACAAAACATCCCTCTCCTATACATTAATTTAACTTGGAACACCTGGCTGGTGGGGGGCACATTTGTGTGTGTGGATCCTTCAGGAGAAAGGAGCCAGCCCCGAATCCAGAGATTTTGCATTATTTTAGAAAACAAACATTTTCAATCCCAACTAAAAATGTACAACCTCTTGCCTACTTGCAGCTCTGCCACCGAGTGTGGGAAGGAGAAAACGACTGGAAACGGAGTTAACTCCAACCCAAGGTGAAGTCAAGTTGTTTGTTTTCATTACTAAAACCCACAGAAAAGAAATGCAAAACACGAGACAGCCCAAAGCCAACAGCGAAATTCACATTCAGGCGGAGGATTTTCCGAGGGTAAGTGTTTGTTTTTATCCCACTGCACCCAGGTCAGCTTGAATTTATGTTAATACCATCAACAGAGCAGCGCCAAAATCAACGCCTGGCAACCTGTAGGTTGGGGGGGTTTTTTAAAACATGAATTTGTCCTCCATTCTAAATCACTGCCCTGACTGCTGCTTGCAACACGAAGTTTATCATCAGCTGTGAATTTAATCAACGTGTTGTTTCTCCCTTCAACCAGACCATTAATAGAGTTGATAAATCAAACGTGCCATTGTGCTCCACAACACTGGGTCTGTGATATTCCCCAGAGGTCAGAGGACACGTAAACTGAGGGATGAAATTCATTGAGACATAAATGCAGCATCCTCATCTGTGACAGCCGGATACAATCACACTCCAGTGACACGAGCATTATGTAAGAGAACATTGTCTCCAGCCTGTTCCACAGAAATGCCACAAGACCAATACAGAAAAACATCAAAACTGGCTGACATTCCACTGCATACATTGCTTCTTGTTCTCCTTTCAGTTTTTGCTGCCAGGCCAGTAATATTTACTTTTGTTTCAAAGCTCAGGTAGAAAATGATACCACTGGGTACTGCAGTATTTTTATTTATTTTAAATGAAGGATGGTGGCTTAAAATGAGGAACACTCTATCAGTCCTCCTTGAGACTGTTTGGGATCTTTTGTCCCTTCTTAGGAGAATTGGCTAGAGAGAGCTTTGAGCTACCTGGTCTAGTGAAAGGTGTCCCTGCCCACGGCAGGGGGTTGGAACTGGATGGTCTTTAAGGTCCCTCCATCCCAAACCAGCCTGTGATTCTATGATTGAGCTGGTCTGCATGTGCTTTCCCACTGCACAGCTCCTGGCATTAATAAAAGCATTAATAAAAAATAAGTATCAGGAGGTTGTGAGGAAAACTGAAACCCAAAGTAATACACACAGCCAGAATCAACTTTGAACCACCCTGTCCAGAGGGCCCCAGACTCTTCATCTCTAGCACAGTGACCTGACCATTCCTCAGCTACTTGGTGCTTAAGGTTTTGCACATGAAGGAGCCATCAGAAAGCATCATTAGTAACAATAATAATGGAACCAAAACCAACAAACCTTGTCCCTGTGTAACCACGTGCTTTGACTTTTACTGCTGCTTTCCTCTCAGGTTTGTGCTGAGCTGCCTGGCTGAGGAGAAGGTTCCCATGGTGAGTAATTTAAATGCTAATGAATGGGGCAAGGCTGGGTTCATTCACCTGACAGCACTCACCTCCTCACCAGGGTCCTGGTTGTAGGTCACGACTCCAAAAAAACAGAGAAGGTCTCAGCGGATGCTCTGGGACACCAAGATTTGACAGAAGAGACGCTTCCTGAGTGGGTCACGGAGATGTGTTGGGCAAGGACCAGTGCTGGGAACACCCTTGAGGAACCAACCCTGCTTGCAGGCACCTGAAGACGTGATTTGACGTAAGCACGAGAGCCTCTACCGAACGCAACCCTTAATTACACGTAAGCGGCGATGCAGCCAGCGGGGGAGATTAAGGTGATGGGTGGGATCCCCATCCCCCCACCCTGGCTCATGCTACAGCAGAGGGGAGAGACCAGCACCTCCTGAGGACAGTGCATCTCCTCCTGGGATATCTGAAGTGTCTGGGGAGAAAGGCCCTCTGGAGGTACCGGTCCCTCCCGTGACCGGCCCGGACAAGCCCCGCACCTGCCGGAGGGCTCGGCTCTGGCGTGACGAGTCTCGCCGTGGGAGCCCTGCCAAGGTTCAAGGGCTTTGCAATTAACTTTCACAACAAACCAAAGCCTCAAGAGCTTTTAATCTCCAAATAAGTAGGAGATGTGGGTCCACGCCAAGGCTTTTGTGCCCTGGTTTATCGGCGAGGCACTGATAAGGACCTTGCCGCCGAGTGCCTGTCTGAGCACGGCCACACAACGGGAGCCCCCGCTTATCCACCTTCCTTTCCACAGCAGGAGAACAAGGGGAAGGCACGGGGTTAGCTGTGCAACAGGTTAAGACACATGGAACATTTGCTTAGCCCTGCAACCTCATGCAAATAAGCTCGAAGGGAACGCCAAAGAGCAGAGATGAAAATTCCGGCGCAGGTGGGTGCCATCCACTGCAAAAATCTGGTTGTGCCGTCCTCCATCATAAAAAAAAAAAATAAATTAAACAATTTATACACTCGAGAGTTCATCAGAAAGTAGCTGATCTTCCCTGCCAACCATCAGTTACAAGAGGTGAAATAACTAACAAAGCAAGTCCGTGCTTGCCTGAATAAACAGGCAGGAAGGAAACTGCTGTGCGCAGATCCCAGCAGGATCCTCATCAGGATTCTCCACTGGCAGCGGCACTTGTCACACAGGCAGACAGACAGACACCACAGTTCTGTAGTGGTTTATTTCCCCTACCATTTTTTACTCATTTTCAATGATAAAAAATTTTTCGTGGTATTAATTACCAACTTAATCCTGCTTTCCAGAGGACATACACACCGATTTACCATGAGCTCAGAGCAGCTCTGCTAATCAGGGATAAAACCAATGTACTACAGAGGGTTATACCTTTATATTAATCTTTCCTGTTGGTCTAATTAATGGTATTACCCTCTGAACTGTGTACACACTATTAAAAGAAATTTAAAATATGCTAAAAAAAAAAACAAAAACAAAAACCCTCCATGAAGGAGCCAGAGGATGCTTAATAATTTCCTACCAGTTATCTCCACTGGAAGCCAACAATGCCCAACTCACTCTTCTTACTCAAGATGCTTGATTTGATAAGTGGCTTTGACCATTGATATATAAAAAATATCATGAACAAATTTATCTTCAGAGCATCACTTGATTTTTCTGCTTCCCCTCTCCTCAACAGATTGCCACAAGGGTATCAACACTCATTTGCTGATTCAAGTCCAGGAAAGATGAAAAACATCACTGCAAAATAAGCTTGTACTTACATCGGCAGAAACGACTGAAAATGAATTAACAAACGAGAGCCACCTCGCAAAAACTGCAGCTAAGCAAAATATCCCCCAATTTGGATTCTTCATGTACAGCTGCAACTAAAAGGAACCGGAATAAATCACAGCAAGTGTTCAAGGCTCAGATAATTTTCCTTCTTCAAGAGAATCCAGAAGTTCAGCTGCTCCCAGCTCGGAATACCCTGGAGGATCCAAACCCAGCATTTTTGAAGGAAGGGCTGACTTCAAGCAGCCTGCCTGAGGTGGTGGGCAGTTCTCTTCTCAACCCTAACCCTAATCCACCTCCTGATGTAAGGGTGGCACCAAGGGGTAGAAATGACCCTTAGAAATTAGGGGAACCTTGGCAGCAGCACCAGATCCCACGTGTCCAAGAACCAGGTACATCAGCAGGTTGATGAAGGCCCTAAAAGAGGCACAGCCCTGCAAATTTACACCCCAAGGGTGTAAATTCTGTTTCTACTGCTCCCAAGAATACCTTGGAGGGTCTGTTGCTAAGAAAGGTCTACTTGATTTCTCTCTACACAATAATCTCATCCACTGAAAAGTTCAAAGAGGTTTGACTGAACGTTGTGATGAGGTCAAAGGCATCTGTGCTGACATCACAGTATGGACAGGCTGTCACTGGCACGACAGCCAGCTCTGCTCATCTGATATTATCTGCATTGTTTAAAGCTGCCAACAAGCAGAGTTAATGTGTTATCTGCATATGGGTTTTTCATCCTGCAGGGTGGTCATTACCACAGTATTGTCAGGCTAATTAACAGGTAGAGTTCTCATGTGTTTGTTTTTTTTTTTAATGCATGTTTCCCCAACCAAAATAAAACACATATAAAATAATCACAACCATATATCCAGATTGTGCATCAGGCTATTTCCAGGAGCTACAGTTGCCCTGGTCCAGGGCATTCTAAAGCCTGGCAGCACAGGGAGCACAACAGTCCACAAACCACAACAGCAGCAAATAAACCTCAGCCCAAGATAATTCAGCTCCATTTAAAAGGAAAAAAAAGGGAAAAAATCTTTAAGGAACTTACAAGGTATTCAAACCTCTTTAGTAAAGTGCTTTCCATTAATCCTGCCACACGCCTAATGCTGAATCAAAGATGTTCAGTAAATGCACCTATCAGAGGAATTACACCCAAAATCATACCGGTCCCTAATGAATGCACTCAGAAATGACAGCCATAAGCAGGGCATAGGAGATGTGTTAAATTACATCATTTACCAAAATACCCTGGAAATGATGCACATCCACGGAGGAAAAGAGCATAAAAAGGTTCTTCTGCAAAGGTGGCAAAACGCAAAGTGCCTTGAGAACCTTCGCTGTGCCCTGAAAGGAACAGTGAATGGCACTCGGTGCCACACTAGGAGCAACCTCAGCAGCTGCTCAGAGCCACACACTTGTGCTGGGAGCAACGGGCACTGCAGACCTTGACACAGCTCCAGCAAAACTTAAACAGCTTGTGAGCAACTTCTGGGAGCTCGAGCGAGAGCCGGAGCTGGACTGAAGCCAGGCAATGACACGGGCATGAGAACATCAGCAAGCAGGGCAAGGTGGCAGCTCGTAACCCCTGTTCCAGCATGCCCTGTTAACCCCATTCCCCCGCCTTTGATCCCTGCTCATTCAGCAGCTCCTAAACTGGGGCAGACAGCGCTGGGCAGCGAGCTGGGGACATCCTCAGATGGTGACACCGGGCTCCTCTTCATTCCCCAGGCTCAGTCCCACCACTGCCTCACCCAGCGGCTGCAAAACTCACCAAAAGCCTTCATTTCCAACAGCATTAGGACACCAGGGCCTTGTGAGAATCCACCCTGAAGCCAGCACAGCTGCCTGGCTTTTTCTTTTTGCTTATATTACAACAGGCTACCCCAAAATAGAACTTTTTGATACTCGGTACAGCCTTTTCACTAAACAGGTGGCCTTCCTGTGGTTTCTCAGACCCATGTCGTTATGAGCTTTATATTTTTGAGTTTTTTCCCCCACAGGAGCTGCACAGCTTTGGCCCCACCACCTCCCTCTGCTTTTCATGGAAATTTAAGAACCCCATTAATCAGCCCTCTCACCCTGAGCTGTCAGTTTTGGACCTCTCTCACCACAGAAGGAGATGGTGCAGGAAACCCAAGCTCATTTGAAAAAAACCCTGTGTGGCTTTAAAACGAGCTCCCTTCCCCAGGATGACAACAATGATCTTTGCAGATTCAATTACAGGATGCAAATGTGGTGGGGAGAATTGTCACGTCTCCACCTGAAGCAGTTCCCCCTCTCCTGCCTCAGCCATCACTTTGGCAGGGAGGAAAAACAATGACAAATTTGGGCAAAGCCATTTAGCAACTCCAGATATATTGTGGAGGATATAAAAGGTCAAGGAATTAACGTTAAGAATCCACAGCTGGATAAAACAACAGGTTTTGCCAGAGCAGATAATGCAATAATTGACAAACATAAAAGCAAGTAATTGGGTGCGTTTAAGGCTGGAACAAACAATGATGAACACACAGAAAACAAGGTCCCCCAAGGTCTTCTCTGACACACCAGGCTGTGCCAGCCCTGCCAAAACACACTGTGCTCTCCTTCCTCCTCCCACATCTGAGGGGAGCTGCTATTCAAAATTCAAAATGCAGCTGCATTTGGAGATTTTCCTGCCGGAAACCTCGCTGTGGTCCACTAAAACCTTTACAGCAGCCCTGGGGGTTCCTTCCAAGATGCTTCTTTTCCCCCTCCTGCAACTTAAGAGACCGTCTAGACCATCGAAATGTAGACATCAAAAGTAAGTTCCACAAATCTATTCCTCGAATCAATTCGCTTTGCTTTCCACCCCTAATAGAGAACATCTCCCTGGAAAACAGGCAAACCCCTCCCGTGCTTGTGTGCCTGCAGCAAAGTTCAGCCCGTAACAGAATCCTACAACAGCCAGAAATATCCTGAAAAAAATAAAACTCCATTTTATGGTGGGAGGGCAGAGACCACTCAAACCAGCCAAGGAGAAGAAGCAGAACCTTACAAAGACCTTTTAACTCAGCCCCAAAGGGTATGAAATGCTCCTGTGCACGCTTTAAAAAAAGCAGACAACACCAAAGCGAAACATTTTGGGATATTCTGCTGTTAAAAGGCAGCAAGGAAGCTGTTACTTGGGGAATTAGCTTGTGGAATCACTGCTGCCCAGACCCAGGGCTAGGATTCCCACTCAGCTCATTGGTGCTGGCCAACAGTAATCCCACACTGCTTTTCCCAGCTAATTTCCCAGGGAGGATGGTGGACAGTTTGCTTAAAAACAAAAGGCTGGAAGAGGGCAGGGACACTGCCAGCCCTCATCCTTCGTCATCTCTGCGTGGGAATGCCCTGCACACTCACAGGAACTCACCACTGCAAAACTCTCCAGCTGTATGGGGACCAAAGGAAAATATTATTTAATATTTAATATACTGGCTGAAATGGAAGAGTAATGAAAGAGAGGTCCACTTCTGCAAACCCCATGGTTTGATAAGAATTAAAAGGCAAAGGGAACCAGAGACTCAAGTTTTAGGT
The DNA here is from genome assembly GCF_003031625.1 of Empidonax traillii. Classification (NCBI taxonomy): domain Eukaryota; kingdom Metazoa; phylum Chordata; class Aves; order Passeriformes; family Tyrannidae; genus Empidonax; species Empidonax traillii. The sequence goes on along the minus strand of NW_020956310.1, from coordinate 55,599 downwards.
TCTCAGTTCCAAACCCCAATGGTCTCAATCTGCTGCAGCAGAGGTGCAAGTTCTAGTGCACCCTTTCCTTCAAAAAAACTACTTCCCAGCAATGTCAGCTCCCCAGGTTTGATTGCTGCTGCAAAAGAGAGTCAGAGAAAAACCTGCAGATAGGCATCAGGACACCATTGTGCTCCCTTGCAGTCTTTACATCCCACATATTCACACCAAATACTATTTCCCCCTCTCCAATATATGTTATTTTCTGCAGAAAGGTGATTTAACTCCCTGGTGAGGGAGGACACATATTCTCACAGGACATCCATGGTGCCCTCATGACAGCATCACACTCCCCTTCGCCTTTCTGTAGGCAACTCTGCTCCCTTCCCATCGTCCAAGTGATCCAAAAGCAAAAGTGATCACTCAGCCTCAGCCTCTGGCCCCAGGGAGACACCCCAAATCCTCACCCTCACACCCCCAAGCCTCAAATTACCCCCCCCCACTTGGCCTTAGTGCACAAGGAGAGCCTTGGGAAGAGCTTTTCTTCTCCTTTGCAACTCCTGCCAACAAACTGACCGTGGAAAGGACTTCAGCCAAAGCTTTCAGAAGTTATTCCATGTCTATTCTGGAGAGACAGCTTCTTTTTCCTTAAAAAAACTAAAACCATCCCGTGTCCTGCTTCCACAGGACACATCTCCATTCTAGCTGGAGGTCTCTAGACCTGTTGCTCCCAAAAAATCCCTCTCAATGGGCACATGCAAGTATCAGCCATAAAGACTCAAGCAAAATTCTACTGCAAGGAAAAGGAGGAACAGATTGCAAAGCAACGAGGAACAACACCCTGGGCCTTCAGCATCCCATGGGTGAGGACACAGCCTGAAAAACGAGGCCTCTGGCTGACCCATTCCCCGGGGTTTTGTGTGCAGGAGCAGCCCCAGCCCGGCTCACGCCGCGTTACGAGCACGTCGGTTCTGTGAGCTGCTGCGTCAGTGCCACAGCGCTTATCTCACGCTCCCCTGCCAACAAATTATGAGGATTGAATTTTAACAGGCTGGAGACTGAAGTTGTGCTCTGTGTCGTGCCAGTGCCGAGCTCAGTGCCTGGTGTACAGGGATCTGCTCGGTGCACAGGGAGTGGGGATAACTCAAGGAAAGATGTTTGCCCACCAAGGAGCCCCCGCCCCAAGGCTGTAAAGCCTCTTCTGGCGTTTCAGGGAGCTGCATAATCAGGATGCAGATTCTTCTGCATCACCTGGCCCCAGTGACAGAGAACACTGAGTTCACTGATGGAGCTGGAGTAACAAAGAATAAGTAATGGCAGGACAGGCTGTCCTTCTGGACGATGCCCAGCCCCACCAACGACAGCTGAGAGTGCCTGAATCCAACAGACAAAATCACACTTAACCTTCCCTTAAGACTCAGATTTGTTTCTACCTCCCTCTCCCCACCTACAAGTCTAACAGTTTTCATGGTTATGCTTCAAACTGAGGAATTGAAAACCCTGGATTAAATCCTTCTTCAACTTCAGAGTTTACTCAAGCTTACTCATCCTCAGGAGCTTCACTAAAACTCCCCTGGACAAAGCAATGATAATCTAAATATTATGCCAACCATGCCAGGTGAGGCTTTTGAATAGGAAAACTCCAGAAAAGAATATTTAAATTAACATCTTCAAAGACTAAGATATAGCAGGGACCTGAAGTGGTATCTGCAGCCAGTTCCTTGCCTCTAAAGCAACCATGGGAACATTGCTAAGCACAAATTGATTTCTCAGCACAGGCAATTGTTTCAGAAGCATGAAACTAGTTGTTTCCTCATCTTCTGAACTACACAGGACAGAGGAAAAATAAAGCAGGAAATGATTAGAAAGATTAATAGTACAGCAAGACCTTGATCTTGTGATAAAATGCTCCCGATACCCAACTGGGCAGCAGTATCCAAATTCCTCAGGCTTCTTTACAGTATCAGCTCTCCAGCTCTGGAAGAACAAATAGCAGGGAAGATTTCTGAAGAGATGAAAATGGTCCATTTTCAGCAGTCTGAGATGATTACTCACAAAATAGCAACAGCACAGAGGTAACTGATTGCCTCCCGGGCAAAAGTCAAAGTCTTTGCATCGTAGCTATGAAAGGACACCGAGATCAGAGGGGAAAAAGGGAAAACTCTATTTTAGGCTGTCAGGAGCACAAAGGTCCTCCTGGCCCCTTGGCATCATGAGATACCAAGATGCAACTGAAATGCTTCTTATGCTGCACCTGCCCAAGATCACTGTGCAGCAAGGAGAAACCCTTTATTCCAGGAGCAAGGTGCAGCTCCTGCCCCATTCCCAGCGGAATTTTGGCAGCATCCATGCAGACACCCCCACCCCCACCAGCAGGAGCCAGGACACAGAGACCACGGTGTGCCACTGATGCCCTGAAATAGGAAGTGAGATAAGCCAAACGCTGAGCGAGGTGTTATTAATAACACTTAGCTATTGATTGCGCGTTACATCTTCAAGCACTTTACCAACACTAATTAATTAAGGTGTTTTCCATTTAATGTGGGAAGGAGACTACAGCAAAAACACATGGCTAAATGGACTGAGCACAGCAAGTCATCACCCAAACTTTGGATTTCCACAGGTACTGCTCTTAATCAAAGCACTGGAAACACGGGTGCAGGTTGGGCAAAGATAGGATGTCAAAAGATCAGAGGCGAACCCAGCACAGACAGGGAGGTCACGGCTGACCACTGACCTGCCACAGCACCTGCTGGGATGCTCTGTTTGCACCCCCCTCCTCATCACCAGCATCCCACCCCACCGCTGCAGGCTGATCTGGACCACCAGGCACGGGCACATCCCTTGCTCCCAATCAATCCAACCCATCCTCTTTCAAACAAGAACTGCAGCACGAGGGTGCTGACAGGCGGCCGCAGCGACGGCACCGAGCGCTGCCTGTAATTGCTGTGCTAAGAGCCGGGGACATGAAGTATTGATTTCCACCCTGATCTGCATCCAAGGTTGGAGAGGCTGCGGCCAAAATACTTCTCCCAGCAAACTTGCCTTTTTTAAAAGAGACTGTCAAGGGCTGAGAGGTTCGAATGATTAACACTCTCGTTAAGGACTGTGTAACAATGCACAAGTTCCATTCCTGCCCACCTACACACACCCACCGCCCTGCTCTCCCTCTTTGCTGAATTCTTCCAGTTTTGATTTAAATTACAGAAAAGAGGCCCTCCAAGTGTACCTTGCCACGGCAAAAATAGCTCATTGTAGCAGAGAGAAGTCTCAGCGTGCACAAAAGGGGCAGAGCTATTACCTCGAGCTGTCTCAAGCCGTACCATAATTATACAAATAACACATTTGACAAACTCAGGATTAATTACCGACTGAGCAGGGCACAGAGACGCATTCACCTCCTTCCACACGACTTGGGACTGACCTGGAGCAGCTGCCTGAAGTGCTGTGATCACCGAGCTCCTTCCCATGACGGAGAAGAAATCCTGCCCCGTGAGGGTGGGCAGGCCCTGGCACAGGTTGCCCAGAGAAGCTGTGGCAGCCCCATCCCTGGAAGTGTTCAAGGCCACGTTGGACAAGGCTTGGAGCAACCTCATCTAGCGGAAGGGGTTGAGACAAGATGAGCTTTAAGGTCCCTTCTGACCCAAACCATTCCACGATTCCACAAGCAAAGGGACCTGGTGATTTCACCACGTGCTTCTGCACCAGGACCAGAGCACTGGCCACCCAAGCATCACCACCACACCCCAAATTTGCACTTGCAGGTTAAGCGGCTGCCACCCCATTCCCCATCCTCCTGCCTGCCTTTGCTACATCTGCATAAATCAAACAGCTTGGCAGCCCTCCTACTTAGAAGACACACACCAGCAGAGCTATTCAGAGATTCTTGTTTTCCCCCCATCCTGCCGAACGCCGTCTCCAAATCCTTGAGGAAAAGCATACGGCTCACTATAGATATCTCAGGCCTGTCTATGCAAACACAGAGTGATGTAGGAGAGCGTTTATGGCAGTGTATAAACAGTAGTACCAAACTTAGGGAGGAAACACAAAGCAGAACGAATCTAATTGGTGGGGTTTGTGGAGATGAAATATTCTCCCCCTCCTCCTCCCTAAGCACGATGAACACAACACTCTTCAGATGGAATTTTACACTTAACTGACTGGCTTCTGCTACAAAACCAGTAGTATATGGCTGGGTATATGACAATTTTAGTAACAGCCTCTTAAACTTGTTGAGAAGGACAAAAATGCTCCTACAGCCAAAAGGCCGTGGAGTCACACCTTGCTGGGGAAGCGTCCTTTCTCCTAACTCCTGGCCATCAGCACTCTGAGCTAAATTTGCCAGCTTAAAGACCAGGAAGGTGGACCACACCTCCAGCAGCCATTGGAAATACTGCTCTGGCACCCAAGCTGAAGATGGGACCACTCTTTTCCACTCGTCACAGGGACCCCACAGCTCTGAAGCACGTGTAATTACAGTTATTAAGCAGAAACACGCACACTTTGGGTGTGTTTCCGTGCGTTTCTTTGGCACCTTTACAATGTACCGACTGTTTTCCAGCGTGCCGATAGCAAAGGAACACAAAGAGGAGTTTTTCCATCGTTAGACAGACTAGAAAACCTCTGAGGAATATCAAACAGAAGCCCTAACCCTTGAAGAACTTCACAGACGTCCCTCCCTTGCCGGGACACGCTGCAGGAACACAGGCACTGCCCCCCTGCAGACACACACCCATCTTCCCAGAAGTGTCCCGAGAAAAAAACGAAACCAAACACTGAGTACACACAGAGAAATCAGTGTGGACGTGAGCAGCCAAAGCCTTTTACCTGCTTTCCTGGCTGGAAGGCTGCATTTCCACGTTCATGCCCTGTACAGCATGTCACCATCTGCATTCCTGATCGCCCTGCTCCACAGGGGAGGATGGAGGCTGGCATTCTCCTTCTGCCCTTTCAGCAGATTTTTATAAAAGAAAGCTCCTCGGTAGCCTGGCTGCGGAGCGTGGCAGAGAGTGGCTGAGATGATACCAACAGCCACCTCTGCACGGCAGTTCAGAAAATACCTGCCCCACGCAGGTAACTTCACTCCCTGCATCCCCGCAGCCACCGGGGAGCTCGGCTGGGTCCAGCTCCTGCTGCGCAGCAAAACCCACCTGGTCCTGGATTAACTGTGTTTAACAAGTGCAATTCACACCCCCGCTACCGAAACAGAGAGATACAACAAGCTGCACGGAATAAATTCACTAATTAATCTCTCTAAATCAGTTTGCATTAATGCCACAAACAACTATCGCATCAGTTCCAACCGTGACTGGGGGGGGGGGGGGGTGGGTGTGTGGAACCAGATGATCTTTAAGCTCCCTTCCAACCCAAACTGTTCTGTGATTCTACAATTCCATGATTGCATCCTGCCGGGAGCAGCGATGCCCACCAAGAGCCACGCTACCTTGCAAAAGGTTCCCCAAAACGCCACTGTTATTTTAAATAACGCTGAACCATTGTACCAAGAGATACTCACAGTAAATAAGTAACGAGTAAATAACAGCTACTGACGTTTTTATCACACAGGTGTAAATTCAGTTATCGAGAAAGGGGAGGGCTTGCACTATTTTTGCTCTGACACCAAGGCTGCTCGGGGTAAATTGTCATGCAAGCTTGCAATTATTTGGGAAATATATAGAAACGTTCAAATACGAATGTATACAAAGTACCAGTGATTGCAACACACTTTGGTTAGTAGGGAACTGAATTTCAGCCCGGCGAGACCAGGACCTCACCACGAGCCCTGCAGGAACCATTCAGACCCCGTTCTTTAACCCATAAGCAAAGCCTCTTCCCGCACCCCCTGCACCCCTTTTTCCACGCTTGGAGACAACTTTTCAGGGATTTGGGGAGAAGGGAGAGATGGAGGGGAGGGAGCATCGCAGAGGGGCTGTTCGAGCCTCCCCCTGCACCGTGCCGGGGTCCCGGCAGTTCGGGGTGGGCTCCCGCCGCCGAGCGCGGCCCCGACCCCGCAGCCCCCCCCGGACCCCCGGGACGGGACGGGCCGAGCCGAGCCCGGTGCGGGGCCAGGGGGGAGCGGCGGGGCCGGAGCGGCGGATCCGTGGCGGTAACATGGCTGCTTTCCTACCGAATTACGAAACCGGCTGTGCGAGCGGGGATTACCGGGGAGAGCCGGCGTGGGGAGACCCCGGGGCGGGGAGCGGCGCAGGGGATGGGAATGGAGTGGGGCGGCGACGGTGGCGGGGAGCACAGCGAGGGGACGCGGGGACCAGCGAGGGTTTTGGGGTAGGGATGGGGGGTGGGGGGTCCCTCCCGATGCCAGAGTGGGGGGCGCAGGAGCCGAACGAGGCGCCAGCACGCCAGCAGCGAACTACCCATCTCCAAACCCACCGCGCATCCCGCAACCGGAGGGGCCGGACGGGACGCACCCCCGCCCCCCCCCAAAAAAAATACACAATGAACAATAACACCGAGCGGAGGCGGCGGCTGAGAAAGACCCCCCCCGATCTCAGTTCCCCTCGCCCCCTGGCCGCGGCGGGACCCACCTTGAGCGCCGTGCGGGCCGTGCTCCATGGCCGGGTCGCTGCCCAGCTCGGCCAGGCGCCGGCCGGTGGCCGCCAGCTCGGCGCGCAGCGCCGTCACCTCCTGGCCCGCCGCCTGCAGCGCCCCGTCGATGCGCAGCGCCAGCTGCTTGTTGTCGTCCATCATGTGCAGGATTTTGGCCTGGGGGGAGGGAGGAAGAGGAGGAGAGACAGAGAGAGAGAGGTGTGAGAGAGAGAGGCGGGGGGGGGGGGGGGCGGGGGGGGGGGCGGGGGGGGGGGGGGGGGGGGGGGGGGGGGGGG